>NW_026609268.1:32500-310000 GCF_029499605.1 Hyla sarda
TTTGCCTGCAGTAGGGGCCCACTGGACTAGCCAGCAAGCAGCTGCAGCAGTAGCAGCAAATAAACAGGTAATCTTTCTTTCCAACACTGAACCCTGGTGGTGCACTTAATATATGCTACCAGATAGGGGACATATCAGATATTAAACTGATATAAACAGACACCACATTTGATACCAGCCAAAAGGAAGAATGAGAAGTGATAACTGTGAAAGGGGAGGAACCAACGCTGTCCCCTTCACATGCACCATCACTACTTGTAGGAAGGGAGGCTGGCTGGCAGCCTCCCATACACACTCTGGCTGGGTGGCAGTCACCCACCAGTACACACAGCAGACCCTAAACCCATATCATTATTGCTAAGCAGGAAGATGGGAGTCCATTTCACTCTGATGGACCATTTTTAAATGCAATCCATAACCTGGCTTTGGCAGGAACCCTTCTTACTCCTCCTACTTGCATTTGATACTGGGTTTAGGATCTGCATAGGAAACACACACACACACACACACACACACAAGCACACACTTACCTGTGTTGTCTGCTGACGCCTCCTTGGCTGTCCCCAAACGGTATAAAACCAACAGCCACGGGCAGGGCCGGACTGGGGATAAAAGCCAGCCCTGGAAAAAGTTGCATACCAGCCCCATATTGCGTAATTTTTCAAGCTCATGGCATATCGTAATTATATACTTGTTCATAAAAGGGGAAAGCATTCATTTTAAAACACATACATAAATACGAATATGAACTTTGCACTTCAATAGCTTTATTGTAGACCAGCTTTTCCCAACAAGGGTGCCTCCAGCAGTTGCAAAACTACAAGTCTCAGCATGTCCAGACAGCTTTTGGCTGCTTGGGCATGCTGGAGAATGTAGTTTTGCAACAGCTGGAGGCACCCTGGTTGGAAAACACTACAGTAGACCATTATTCCATGCAACTGGGTCAGAACTAAGAATAATCCAAAAATGTTTACTTTAAAGAATAGAAGACAATAATAATAATAATAATAATAATAATCTCTTACTTTGTATAAGTTACTCAACATACACCAAACCAGCAGTTGATAAATAGACCATAGACCACAGACCAGTATAACCAACAACAGCTCTATACAAGGTTCAAATAATTGTACCACACTATGACTACACATTACCTCCACATAGTAACAGGATAATATTACCATACAAATACTGAATAAACCACTTTACACAGAAGTTAGTGCCTCAGCTCTACACAGGCTCTACAGACCATATAAGAGATTACATAAAGTTACATCAGGTGACGTCTTCTCTGATCGGTGTCAGTCAATTTCCTTTTCTTATCCATCCGGCCCAGACCGTCATGACTATTTCTTCCAGCCACAACTCCACAGAACCTGCCAAACAAACATTTAAGACTCTGCACTTTTCCAGCGCTTATAGCGCTCAGTATAGTGGGTAGAAAAGTGGGTTGGGGGGAAGAGTAGGTAGCCCCCCCTCCTTTAGGCAGTTGGTCACTCAAGGGGGTAGACAGGTCCCTTTACATTGTTTCCCCATCACACAGGTAAAGCCCACAGTGGGTAGGTAGGGAATACCCCTATAAGATAGGATACCCAAGCAGATCGATAATGTACCTAGTAGGTGATGCCTCCAGGTAGGTAATATCCCCAGTAGGTAGTAGTTGATGCCTCCAGGTAGGTCGTATTTATTGCCCCCAGTAAGCATGTAGAAGGTAATGCCCCCAGTAGGTAGTGCCCCCAGATAGGTAATGCCCCCAGTAGGTAGTTTCATCAGGTAGGTAATGCCCCCATTAGGTAACGTTTTTTTGATGGAATAAATCACCCCGTTTTTCACTTTATGGAGTACTGCACTGGCTTTATTTTTCTAGATAGACAGATAGATATGAGATAGATAGACAGATAGATATGAGATAGATAGATAGATATACAGCAACAGAAGAATGTAGCAGCACACTGCCAGCACAAAGATATAGTTGCAACATGAATATGCAGTTAAAACATGAAGAGCTATACAGCTATGGTGTAATAGATGCAAATGTGAAACTATGAAATAGTGAGATACTTAGCTCGCAAATTTGTCTCCGCCGGCGGTCAAATAGCTTGGACCGTCCCACCGCGATAAGGTGGCCTCCTTGGGACGGACCCTACACTGTGAATATGCCTCTGTATGAACAGTTCAGTAAGCATGGCAGGGTCTGGAACATCCAAGACACCTTATATACACACCTGATAGAGGTGGGTGGGGTGCAAGGCCAACATGGAGGTAGCCACTCCCCCGTATGTGCAATACAGACAAAGAATAAGTCAGCCAGCACTTTAGTTGATACCAAACTATTATATGGACCTGGCCTACAGGTGCATGCTACTAGGCTAGATATACAGCAACAGAAGAATGCAGCAGCACACTGCCAGCACAAAGATATAGGTGCAACATGAATATGCAGTTAAAACATGAAGAGCTATACAGCTATGGTGTAATAGATGCAAATGTGAAACTATGAAATAGTGAGGCACTTAGCTCGCAAATTTGTCTCCGCCGGCGGTCAAATAGCTTGGACCGTCACACCGCGATAAGGTGGCCTCCTTGGCACCCCACCCACCTCTATCAAGTGTGTATATAAGGTGTCTTGAATGTTCCAGACCCTGCCATGCTTACTGAACTGTTCACACAGAGGCATATTCACAGTGTAGGGTCCATCCCAAGGAGGCCACCTTATCGCGGTGGGACGGTCCAAGCTATTTGACCGCCGGCGGAGACAAATTTGCGAGCTAAGTGCCTCACTATTTCATAGTTTCACATTTGCATCTATTACACCATAGCTGTATAGCTCTTCATGTTTTAACTGCATATTCATGTTGCACCTATATCTTTGTGCTGGCAGTGTGCTGCTGCATTCTTCTGTTGCTGTATATCTAGCCTAGTAGCGTGCACCTGTAGGCCAGGTCCATATAATAGTTTGGTATCAACTAAAGTGCTGGCTGACTTATTCTTTGTCTAGATAGATATGAGATAGATAGACAGATAGATATGAGATAGATATGAGAGAGATATGAGATAGATAGATAGACAGATAGATATGAGATAGATAGATAAGTAGGAGATAGATATGAGATAGATAGATAGATATGAGAGAGATAGATAGACAGATAGATAGATAAAGTAAATATATGCAGCACACCAATATCCGTGAATCAAACTAGCAGTGTTTTCTTCCATGATGCAGTAGACAATGTTTCGGTGATCTCTCAACGCCATTTTCAAGTCTTGAAAATGGTGATGATAAGAGATCACCGAAACGTTGGTGAAAAATGAAAGGAGCAATCTGATTGGTTGCTATGGGCAACTGGGCAATTTTTCCTTTGCACAGGTTTTAATAAATCTCCCCCTAAGTGCTTGCACCATCTACAAGTCTGAAGTATTGTCTGGAGGTGCTGCTTTTATTTGGACTAGATAGATAGATAGATAGATAGATAGGAGATTGATATGATATAGATAGATAGATATGAGATAGATAGATATGAGATAGATAGATAAATAGATAGATATGAGATAGATAGATATAGATAGATATGAGATAGATAGATATGAGATAGATAGATAGATATGAGATAGATAGATATGAGATAGATAGATAGATATAGATAGAATATAGATATATATGAGATAGATATGAGATAGATAGATAGATAAATAGATAGATAAGAGAGAGATAGATAGATATAGATAGATAGAATATAAAAAGATATGAGATAGATAGATATGAGATAGATAGATATGAGATAGATAGATATGAGATAGATATGAGAGAGATATGATAGATAGATAGATAGATAGATAGATATGAGAGAGAGATGGTAGATACATAGATATGAGATAGATAGATAGATAGATAGAAATGAGATAGATAGATATGAGATGGAGAGATCGATATGAGATAGATAGATAGATAGATATGAGATAGATAGATAGATATGAGATAGATAGATATGAGATAGATAGATAGATATGAGATAGATAGATATGAGATAGATAGATAGATATGAGATTATAGATAGATAGGAGATAGATAGAAAGATAGATAGATATGAGATGATAGATAGATAGATAGATAGATAGATATGAGATAGATAGATAGATAGGTAGATAGATATAGATAGATAGATAGATAGATAGATAGATATGAGATAGATAGATATGAGATAGATAATGGATAGATAGATAGATATGAGATAGATAGATATGAGACAGATATGAGATAGATAGATAGATATGAGATAGATAGATATGAGATAGATATATAGATAGATATGAGATAGATAGATAGATAGATAGATATGAGATGATAGATAGATAGATAGATAGATAGATAGGAGATAGATAGATAGGAGATAGATAGATAGATATGAGATAGATAGATAGATAGATATGAGATAGATATGAGATAGATAGATAGATATGAGATGATAGATAGATAGATAGATAGGAGATAGATAGGAGATAGATAGATATATATGAGATGATAGATAGATAGATATATATGAGATGATAGATAGATAGATAGGAAATAGATAGATAGATATGAGATAGATAGATAGATATGAGATAGATAGATATGAGATAGATAGATATGAGATAGATAGATAGATATGAGATAGATAGGTAGATAGATAGATATGAGATAGATATGAGATAGATAGATAGATAGATATGAGATAGATAGATGGATATGAGATAGATATGAGATAGATAGATAGATAGATATGAGATAGATAGATAGATATGAGATGATAGATAGATAGATAGATAGGAGATAGATAGATAGATAGGAGATAGATAGATAGATAGATAGATAGGAGATCATTGATAGATAGATAGATAGGAGATAGATAGGAGATAGATATGAGATAGAGATCGATATAAGAGAGATGGATAGATACATATGAGATAGATACATAGTTTTGCAACAGCTGGAGGCACCCTGGTTGAGAAACAATAAGATGGAGGTAAATAGGCACATCTCATTGTCTTTTAAAGGAAAAGTCTCATGCTCAAAATCTTTCCCCTTAAGCTTTAGATCGCGAGGGGGGGGGGGGGGGGGGTCCGACTGCTGGGGCCCCCTGCGATCTCCTGTTTGGAGCCCCCGTGCACTAGCACAGGAGCGCATCACGACCTTCGCCCGAAGCGGAGGCCGCCACGCCCCCTCCATATAGTTCTATGGGAGAGCCGCGCACTTGTGCTAGTGCATGGGGGCTCCAAACAAGTGATCGCAGGGGGCACCAGTGGTTGGACCTCCCGCAATCTAAAACTTCGGATAGGGGAAATGTTTTTGAGCATGAAACTTATCCTTTAATCAGCTCTAGCTACGGCAAAACTACAACTCCCACCATGTCTACATTGCCAAAGGCATGCTGGGAGGTGTAGTTTTGCAACAGCTGGAGGCACCCTGGTTGAGAAACAATGAGATGGAGGTTTTTAGGCACTCTCTCGTTGATTCTTAACCAGGGTGCCTCCAGCTGTGGCAAAATTATAACTCCCAGTATGCCCACATTGTGTAGTATGGGCTAGCCAGTTCAGAGGACACTGAGCTGTACCCACTGCCCTGGGTGCTATATATATAGCAGGTACCTCACACAGCTTAGCAGTATATCACTCTATACCAATGTCTGTGCTGTGCCCTCCGGCTGCATCATACTGCATATACTACTTTTTATATAGTATAGGCCAGACAGGTCGTAGGGCACAGCACAGACTGACATTACATCATGCATGCTGCCAGGCCCGGCCACAGTCACTGGGACTTCAGGACGGGCTGACCTCCTACTGACCTGCTGCTTTTTACAAAGATGCCGGCACCGTTACAGGGGGATCCTGGAGCTCCTCTTACAGGTGGGGAGGCAGAGCCACAGAGGGTGTGAGGCAGGGGCGGACACAGACAGCAGAGGGCCCTTGTGCAAAGAATGTGCCTGACCCCCCCCCCCCGCCCCCCCCAAAAAAAACATCAATTGTTCAGGACCCCCCCCTCCATGTGTCACTTACTCAGGTGGACCCCCATATGTCACTTGCTCGGGAGGACCCCCCCCCCTGTATAAGTTTCTAATTATTTATTAAGGCCTCCCATATGCCGCAGCTCATTCAAGCCCCCCACATTAGGTAGCATAGATTCCCAACATTAGGTAGCATAGATTCCCCACATTAGGTAGCATAGTTTCCTCACATTAAGTAGCATAGTTTCCCCACATTAGGTAGCATATATTCCCTACATTAGGTAGCAGTTTCCCCACATTAGGTAGCATAGTTTGTCCACATTAGGTAGCATAGTTTCCCCACATTAGGTAACATAGTTTCCCCAAATTAGGTAGCATTGTTTCCCCACATTAAATAGCACAGATTCCCCACATTAGGTAACATAGTTTCCCCACATTAGGTAGCATAGTTTCATCACATTAGGTAGCACAGATTCCCCACATTAGGTAACATAGTTTCCCCACATTAGGTAGCATAGTTTCCCCACATTAGGTAGCATAGTTTCCCCACATTAGGTAGCACAGATTACCCACATTAGGTAACATTGTTTCTCCACATTAGGTAGCATAGTTTCCACACATTAGGTAGCACAGATTCCCCACATTAGGCAACATAGTTTCCCCACATTAGGTAGCATAGTTTCCCCACATTAGGTAGCATAGTTTCCCCACATTAGGTAGCACAGATTTGCCGCATTAAGTAACATAGTTTATCCACATTAGGTAGCATAGATTCCTCACACAGGGATGTGGAAATTCTATCGCCCGACGCCCGGGACAAGTAGTTTTGAGCGCCGGGCAGGTGAATTGTTTATAGGTTTAGGCCTGTATCGGGCTAGCAGGGACAGACCAACTTCCCCAATATTTTTCTTTACTGCCGGTGTGAGGCGCAGGAGCGGATGCAAGTATGGAGGGGGCAGCGGGGGCCCCCCGCTGACCGCAGAGCCCGAGGTCGCACGTTCGCATTACATAATTGAGCCACGCCCCCTTATCTAATCCTCCCAGAGGATGGAGGACGCAGCTACACATAACAAAAGAAGACAGGGGGAGAGAAAGAATGTCCACAGCTCGGCACACAGCTCCTCCCCCGCACACAGCTCTATCCCTCCCCCTCCCCCTGCTCTTTCTTCACAGGACCTAATCCACCACGGGGAGGTTGCATGTTTGTACGGGGAAAACAGAGCGGGTGAGGGGAGAGAGGAGAGGACGTCCGGTGTGAGGGGAGATTTTCAAGCCCATGTAACCTCACACCGGCCGGGACTACAGCTCTGATGTCCACTCATGGCGGCTCAGGTGAGGAGGCAGAGAATGCAGGTGGCGGGGACAGGAAGGGTGGTTCTATATGTATGGTGTGAGTGTATGTGTGTATAATGTCTGTGTGTGATGTGTATGTAATGTATAATGTGTGTATGATGTCTATGTGTGATGTGTATGTAATGTATAATGTGTGTATAATGTGTGATGTGTATGTAATGTATGATGTGTGTATGATGTCTGTTTGTGTGTGATGTGTATGTAATGTATAATGTGTGTATGATGTCTATGTGTGATGTGTATGTAATGTATAATGTGTGTATGATGTCAGTGTGATGTGTATGTAATGTATAATGTGTGTATGATGTCTATGTGTGATGTGTATGTAATGCATAATGTGTGTATTATGTCTATGTGTGATGTGTATGTAATGTATAATGTGTGTTTGATGTCTATGTGTGATGTGTATGTAATGTATAATGTGTGTATAATGTCTGTGTGTGATGTGTATGTAATGTATGATGTGTGTATGATGTCTGTCTGTGATGTGTATGTAATGTATAATGTGTGTATAATGTATGTGTGTGATGTGTATGTAATGTATGATGTGTGTATGATGTCTGTCTGTGTGTGATGTGTATGTAATGTATGTGTGTATGATGTCTATGTGTCATGTGTATGTAATGTATAATGTGTGTATGATGTTTATGTGTGATGTGTATGTAATGTATAATGTGTGTATAATGTCTGTGTGTGATGTGTATGTAATGTATGATGTGTGTATGATGTCTGTCTATGTGTGATGTGTATGTAATGTATAATGTGTGTATGATGTCTGTGTGATGTGTATGTAATGTATAATGTGTGTATGATGTCTATGTGTGATGTGTATGTAATGTATGTGTGTATGATGTCTATGTGTGATGTGTATGTAATGTATAATGTGTGTATTATGTCTATGTGTGATGTGTATGTAATGTATAATGTGTGTATGATGTCTATGTGTGATGTGTATTTAATGTATAATGAGTGTATAATGTCTGTGTGTGATGTGTATGTAATGTATGATGTGTGTATGATGTCTGTCTGTGTGTGATGTGTATGTAATGTATAATGTGTGTATAATGTCTGTGTGTGATGTGTATGTAATGTATGATGTGTGTATAATGTCTGTCTGTGTGTGATGTGTATGTAATGTATAATGTGTGTATAATGTCTGTGTGTGGTGTGTATGTAATGTATGATGTGTGTATGATGTCTGTCTGTGTGTGATGTGTATGTAATGTATAATGTGTGTATAATGTCTGTGTGTGATGTGTATGTAATGTATGATGTGTGTATGATGTCTGTCTGTGTGTGATGTGTATGTAATGTATAATGTGTGTATGATGTCTATGTGTGATGTGTATGTAATGTATAATGTGTGTATGATGTCTATGTGTGATGTGTATGTAATGTATAATGTGTGTATGATGCCTATGTGTGATGTGTATGTAATGTATAATGTGTGTATGATGTCGATGTGTATGTAATGTATAATGTGTGTATAATGTCTGTGTGTGATGTGTATATAATGTATAATGTGTGTATAATGTCTGTGTGTGATGTGTATGTAATGTATAATGTGTGTATGATGTCTATGTGTGATGTGTATGTAATGTATAATGTGTGTATGATGTCTATGTGTGATGTGTATGTAATGTATAATGTGTGTATGATGTCTATGTGTGATGTGTGTATAATGTCTGTGTGTGATGTGTATGTAATGTATGATGTGTGTATGTCTGTCTGTGTGTGATGTGTATGTAATGTATAATGTGTGTATGATGTCTATGTGTGATGTGTATGTAATGTATAATGTGTGTATGATGTCTGTGTGATGTGTATGTAATGTATAATGTGTGTATGATGCCTATGTGTGATGTGTATGTAATGTATAATGTGTGTATGATGTCGATGTGTATGTAATGTATAATGTGTGTATAATGTCTGTGTGTGATGTGTATGTAATGTATAATGTGTGTATAATGTCTGTGTGTGATGTGTATGTAATGTAGCATGTGTGTATGATGTCTATGTGTGATGTGTATGTAATGTATAATGTGTGATGTGTATGTAATGTATGATGTGACTATAATGTCTGTGTGTGATGTGTATGTAATGTATGATGTGTGTATAATGTCTGTGTGTGATGTGTATGTAATGTATGATCTGTGTATAATGTCTGTGTGTGATGTGTATGTAATGTATGATGTGTGTATAATGTCTGTGTGTGATGTGTATGTAATGTATGATGTGTGTATAAGGTCTGTGTGTGATGTGTATGTAATGTATGATGTGTGTATAATGTCTGTATGTGATGTGTGTATGATGTCTGTCTATGTGTGATGTGTGTATGTAATGTATACTGTGTGTATGATGTCTGTCTATGTGTGATGTGTGTATGTAATGTATACTGTGTGTATGATGTCTGTCTATGTGTGATGTGCATGTAATGTATACTGTGTGTATGATGTCTGTCTATGTGTGATGTGTATGTAATATATACTGTGTGTATGATGTCTGTCTATGTGTGATGTGTATGTAATGTATAATGTGTGTATGATGTCTGTCTATGTGTGATGTGTATGTAATGTATGATGTGTGTATGATGTCGGTCTATGTGTGATGTGTGTATGTAATGTATACTGTGTGTATGATGTCTGTCTATGTGTGATGTGTGTATGTAATGTATACTGTGTGTATGATGTCTGTCTATGTGTGATGTGTATGTAATGTGTACTGTGTGTATGATGTCTGTCTATGTGTGATGTGTATGTAATGTATACTGTGTGTACGATGTCTGTCTATGTGTGATGTGTATGTAATGTATATTGTGTGTATGATGTCTGTCTATGTGTGATGTGTGTATGTAATGTATACTGTGTGTATAATGTCTGTCTATGTGTGATGTGTGTATGTAATGTATACTGTGTTTATGATGTCTGTCTATGTGTGATGTGTGTATGTAATGGATAATGTGTGTATGATGTGTGTATGTATGTGATGTATGTATGTAATGGATAATGTGTGTATGATGTGTGTATGTATGTGATGTATGATGTCTGTCGATGTGTGTATGTATGTGATGTATGATGTGGGGTGGGCAGCGGTGTATGTATGATGTGTGTGTGTATATGTACAGTGTGAGTGTATGTGTGATGTGTGTATGATGTCTGTGTGATGTGTGTATGTAATATATGATGTGGGGGCAGTGGTGGGTGTATGTATGATGTGTGTGTATATGTATAGTGTGAGTGTGTGATGTGTGTATGTAATATATGATGTGGGGGCAGTGGTGGGTGTATGTGTGATGTGTGTGTGTGTGTGTATATATGTATAGTGTGTGATGTGTGTATGTAATATATGATGTGGGGGCAGTGGTGGGTGTATGTATGATGTGTGTGTGTGTATATGTATAGTGTGTGATGTGTGTATGTAATATATGATGTGGGGGCAGTGGTGGGTGTATGTATGATGTGTGTGTGTATATGTATAGCGTGAGTGTGTGATGTGTGTATGTAATATATGATGTGGGGGGGCAGTGGCGGGTGTATGTATGATGTGTGCATATGTATGGTGCGAGTGTATATGTGTATGATGTATCTGTGATGTGTGTATGTAATTTATGATGTGGGGGGGGCAGTGGCGGGTGTATGTATGATGTGTGCATATGTATGGTGTGTATGTATGGTGCGAGTGTATATGTGTATGATGTATCTGTGATGTGTGTATGTAATTTATGATGTGGGGGGGGCAGTGGCGGGTGTATGTATGATGTGTGCCTATGTATGGTGTATATGTATGGTGCGAGTGTATATGTGTATGATGTATCTGTGATGTGTGTATGTAATTTATGATGTGGGGGGGGGCAGTGGCGGATGTATGTATGATGTGTGCATATGTATGGTGTATATGTATGGTGCGAGTGTATATGTGTATGATGTATCTGTGATGTGTGTATGTAATTTATGATGTGGGGGGGCAGTGGCGGGTGTATGCATGATGTGTGCATATGTATGGTGTATATGTATGGTGCGAGTGTATATGTGTATGATGTATCTGTGATGTGTGTATGTAATTTATGATGTGGGGGGGCAGTGGCGGGTGTATGTATGATGTGTGCATATGTATGGTGTATATGTATGGTGCGAGTGTATATGTGTATGATGTATCTGTGATGTGTGTATGCAATTTATGATGTGGGGGGCAGTGGCGGGTGTATGTATGATGTGTGCATATGTATGGTGTATATGTATGGTGCGAGTGTATATGTGTATGATGTATCTGTGATGTGTGTATGTAATTTATGATGTGGGGGGGGGCAGTGGCAGGTGTATGTATGATGTGTGCATATGTATGGTGTATATGTATGGTGCGAGTGTATATGTGTATGATGTATCTGTGATGTGTGTATGTAATTTATGATGTGAGGGGGGGCAGTGGAGGGTGTATGTATGATGTGTGCATATGTATGGTGTATATGTATGGTGCGAGTGTATATGTGTATGATGTATCTGTGATGTGTGTATGTAATTTATGATGTGGGGGGGGGCAGTGGCGGGTGTATGTATGATGTGTGCATTTGTATGGTGTATATGTAAGGTGCGAGTGTATATGTGTATGATGTATCTGTGATGTGTGTATGTAATTTATGATGTGGGGGGGGGGCAGTGGCGGGTGTATGTATGATGTGTGCATATGTATGGTGTATATGTATGGTGCGAGTGTATATGTGTATGATGTATCTGTGATGTGTGTATGTAATTTATGATGTGGGGGGAGCAGTGGCGGGTGTATGTATGATGTGTGCATATGTATGGTGTATATGTATGGTGCGAGTGTATATGTGTATGATGTATCTGTGATGTGTGTATGTAATTTATGATGTGGGGGGGGCAGTGGCGGGTGTATGTATGATGTGTGCATATGTATGGTGTATATGTATTGTGCGAGTGTATATGTGTATGATGTATCTGTGATGTGTGTATGTAATTTATGATGTGGGGGGGGAGCAGTGGCGGGTGTATGTATGATGTGTGCATATGTATGGTGTGTATGTATGGTGCGAGTGTATATGTGTATGATGTATCTGTGATGTGTGTATGTAATTTATGATGTGGGGGGGGGGCAGTGGCGGGTGTATGTATGATGTGTGCATATGTATGGTGTATATGTATGGTGCGAGTGTATATGTGTATGATGTATCTGTGATGTGTGTATGTAATTTATGATGTGGGGGGAGCAGTGGCGGGTGTATGTATGATGTGTGCATATGTATGGTGTATATGTATGGTGCGAGTGTATATGTGTATGATGTATCTGTGATGTGTGTATGTAATTTATGATGTGGGGGGGCAGTGGCGGGTGTATGTATGATGTGTGCATATGTATGGTGTATATGTATTGTGCGAGTGTATATGTGTATGATGTATCTGTGATGTGTGTATGTAATTTATGATGTGGGGGGGGAGCAGTGGCGGGTGTATGTATGATGTGTGCATATGTATGGTGTGTATGTATGGTGCGAGTGTATATGTGTATGGTGTATCTGTGATATGTGTATGTAATTTATGATGTGGGGGGGGCAGTGGCGGATGTATGTATGATGTGTGCATATGTATGGTGTATATGTATGGTGCGAGTGTATATGTGTATGATGTATCTGTGATGTGTGTATGTAATTTATGATGTGGGGGGGCAGTGGCGGGTGTATGTATGATGTGTGCATATGTATGGTGTGTATGTATGGTGCGAGTGTATATGTGTATGATGTATCTGTGATGTGTGTATGTAATTTATGATGTGGGGGGGGCAGTGGCGGGTGTATGTATGATGTGTGCATATGTATGGTGTATATGTATGGTGCGAGTGTATATGTGTATGATGTATCTGTGATGTGTGTATGTAATTTATGATGTGGGGGGGGCAGTGGCGGATGTATGTATGATGTGTGCATATGTATGGTGTATATGTATGGTGCGAGTGTATATGTGTATGATGTATCTGTGATGTGTGTATGTAATTTATGATGTGGGGGGGCAGTGGCGGGTGTATGTATGATGTGTGCATATGTATGGTGTATATGTATGGTGCGAGTGTATATGTGTATGATGTATCTGTGATGTGTGTATGTAATTTATGATGTGGGGGGGCAGTGGCGGGTGTATGTATGATGTGTGCATATGTATGGTGTATATGTATGGTGCGAGTGTATATGTGTATGATGTATCTGTGATGTGTGTATGTAATTTATGATGTGGGGGGGCAGTGGCGGGTGTATGTATGATGTGTGCATATGTATGGTGTATATGTATTGTGCGAGTGTATATGTGTATGATGTATCTGTGATGTGTGTATGTACTTTATGATGTGGGGGGGGGGGCAGTGGCGGGTGTATGTATGATGTGTGCATATGTATGGTGTATATGTATGGTGCGAGTGTATATGTGTATGATGTATCTGTGATGTGTGTATGTAATTTATGATGTGGGGGGGGCAGTGGCAGGGGTATGTATGATGTGTGCATATGTATGGTGTATATGTATGGTGCGAGTGTATATGTGTATGATGTATCTGTGATGTGTGTATGTAATTTATGATGTGGGGGGGGGCAGTGGCGGGTGAATGTATGATGTGTGCATATGTATGGTGTATATGTATTGTGCGAGTGTATATGTGTATGATGTATCTGTGATGTGTGTATGTAATTTATTATGTGGGGGGGGGCAGTGGCGGGTGTATGTATGATGTGTGCATATGTATGGTGTGTATGTATGGTGCGAGTGTATATGTGTATGATGTATCTGTGATGTGTGTATGTAATTTATGATGTGGGGGGGGCAGTGGCGGGTGTATGTATGATGTGTGCATATGTATGGTGTATATGTATGGTGCGAGTGTATATGTGTATGATGTATCTGTGATGTGTGTATGTAATTTATGATGTGGGGGGGCAGTGGCAGATGTATGTATGATGTGTGCATATGTATGGTGTATATGTATGGTGCGAGTGTATATGTGTATGATGTATCTGTGATGTGTGTATGTAATTTATGATGTGGGGGGGCAGTGGCGGGTGTATGTATGATGTGTGCATATGTATGGTATATATGTATGGTGCGAGTGTATATGTGTATGATGTATCTGTGATGTGTGTATGTAATTTATGATGTGAGGGGGGGGCAGTGGAGGGTGTATCTATGATGTGTGCATATGTATGGTGTATATGCATGGTGCGAGTGTATATGTGTATGATGTATCTGTGATGTGTGTATGTAATTTATAATGTGGGGGGGGCAGTGGCGGGTGTATGTATGATGTGTGCATATGTATGGTGTATATGTATGGTGCGAGTGTATATGTGTATGATGTATCTGTGATGTGTGTATGTAATTTATGATGTGGGGGGGGGCAGTGGCGGGTGTATGTATGATGTGTGCATATGTATGGTGTATATGTATGGTGCGAGTGTATATGTGTATGATGTATCTGTGATGTGTGTATGTAATTTATGATGTGGGGGGGGCAGTGGCGGATGTATGTATGATGTGTGCATATGTATGGTGTATATGTATGGTGCGAGTGTATATGTGTATGATGTATCTGTGATGTGTGTATGTAATTTATGATGTGGGGGGGCAGTGGCGGGTGTATGTATGATGTGTGCATATGTATGGTGTATATGTATGGTGCGAGTGTATATGTGTATGATGTATCTGTGATGTGTGTATGTAATTTATGATGTGGGGGGGGCAGTGGCGGATGTATGTATGATGTGTGCATATGTATGGTGTATATGTATGGTGCGAGTGTATATGTGTATGATGTATCTGTGATGTGTGTATGTAATTTATGATGTGGGGGGGGCAGTGGCGGGTGTATGTATGATGTGTGCATATGTATGGTGTATATGTATGGTGCGAGTGTATATGTGTATGATGTATCTGTGATGTGTGTATGTAATTTATGATGTGGGGGGGGGCAGTGGCGGGTGTATGTATGATGTGTGCATATGTATGATGTATATGTATGGTGCGAGTGTATATGTGTATGATGTATCTGTGATGTGTGAATGCAATTTATGATGTGGGGGGGGCAGTGGCGGGTGTATGTATGATGTGTGCATATGTATGGTGTATATGTATGGTGCGAGTGTATATGTGTATGATGTATCTGTGATGTGTGTATGTAATTTATGATGTGGGGGGGGCAGTGGCGGGTGTATGTATGATGTGTGCATATGTATGGTGTGTATGTATGGTGCGAGTGTATATGTGTATGATGTATCTGTGATGTGTGTATGTAATTTATGATGTGGGGGGGGGGCAGTGGCGGGTGTATGTATGATGTGTGCCTATGTATGGTGTATATGTATGGTGCGAGTGTATATGTGTATGATGTATCTGTGATGTGTGTATGTAATTTATGATGTGGGGGGGGGCAGTGGCGGATGTATGTATGATGTGTGCATATGTATGGTGTATATGTATGGTGCGAGTGTATATGTGTATGATGTATCTGTGATGTGTGTATGTAATTTATGATGTAAGGGGGCAGTGGCGGGTGTATGCATGATGTGTGCATATGTATGGTGTATATGTATGGTGCGAGTGTATATGTGTATGATGTATCTGTGATGTGTGTATGTAATTTATGATGTGGGGGGGCAGTGGCGGGTGTATGTATGATGTGTGCATATGTATGGTGTATATGTATGGTGCGAGTGTATATGTGTATGATGTATCTGTGATGTGTGTATGCAATTTATGATGTGGGGGGGCAGTGGCGGGTGTATGTATGATGTGTGCATATGTATGGTGTATATGTATGGTGCGAGTGTATATGTGTATGATGTATCTGTGATGTGTGTATGTAATTTATGATGTGGGGGGGGCAGTGGCAGGTGTATGTATGATGTGTGCATATGTATGGTGTATATGTATGGTGCGAGTGTATATGTGTATGATGTATCTGTGATGTGTGTATGTAATTTATGATGTGAGGGGGGGCAGTGGAGGGTGTATGTATGATGTGTGCATATGTATGGTGTATATGTATGGTGCGAGTGTATATGTGTATGATGTATCTGTGATGTGTGTATGTAATTTATGATGTGGGGGGGGGCAGTGGCGGGTGTATGTATGATGTGTGCATATGTATGGTGTATATGTATGGTGCGAGTGTATATGTGTATGATGTATCTGTGATGTGTGTATGTAATTTATGATGTGAGGGGGGGCAGTGGAGGGTGTATGTATGATGTGTGCATTTGTATGGTGTATATGTATGGTGCGAGTGTATATGTGTATGATGTATCTGTGATGTGTGTATGTAATTTATGATGTGGGGGGGGGGGGCAGTGGCGGGTGTATGTATGATGTGTGCATATGTATGGTGTATATGTATGGTGCGAGTGTATATGTGTATGATGTATCTGTGATGTGTGTATGTAATTTATGATGTGGGGGGAGCAGTGGCGGGTGTATGTATGATGTGTGCATATGTATGGTGTATATGTATGGTGCGAGTGTATATGTGTATGATGTATCTGTGATGTGTGTATGTAATTTATGATGTGGGGGGGGGCAGTGGCGGGTGTATGTATGATGTGTGCATATGTATGGTGTATATGTATGGTGCGAGTGTATATGTGTATGATGTATCTGTGATGTGTGTCTGTAATTTATGATGTGAGGGGGGGCAGTGGAGGGTGTATGTATGATGTGTGCATATGTATGGTGTATATGTATGGTGCGAGTGTATATGTGTATGATGTATCTGTGATGTGTGTATGTAATTTATGATGTGGGGGGGGCAGTGGCGGGTGTATGTATGATGTGTGCATTTGTTTGGTGTATATGTATGGTGCGAGTGTATATGTGTATGATGTATCTGTGATGTGTGTATGTAATTTATGATGTGGGGGGGGGCAGTGGCGGGTGTATGTATGATGTGTGCATATGTATGGTGTATATGTATGGTGCGAGTGTATATGTGTATGATGTATCTGTGATGTGTGTATGTAATTTATGATGTGGGGGGAGCAGTGGCGGGTGTATGTATGATGTGTGCATATGTATGGTGTATATGTATGGTGCGAGTGTATATGTGTATGATGTATCTGTGATGTGTGTATGTAATTTATGATGTGGGGGGGCAGTGGCGGGTGTATGTATGATGTGTGCATATGTATGGTGTATATGTATTGTGCGAGTGTATATGTGTATGATGTATCTGTGATGTGTGTATGTAATTTATGATGTGGGGGGGGAGCAGTGGCAGGTGTATATATGATGTGTGCATATGTATGGTGTGTATGTATGGTGCGAGTGTATATGTGTATGATGTATCTGTGATGTGTGTATGTAATTTATGATGTGGGGGGGGGACAGTGGCGGGTGTATGTATGATGTGTGCATATGTATGGTGTATATGTATGGTGCGAGTGTATATGTGTATGATGTATCTGTGATGTGTGTATGTAATTTATGATGTGGGGGGAGCAGTGGCGGGTGTATGTATGATGTGTGCATATGTATGGTGTATATGTATGGTGCGAGTGTATATGTGTATGATGTATCTGTGATGTGTGTATGTAATTTATGATGTGGGGGGGGCAGTGGCGGGTGTATGTATGATGTGTGCATATGTATGGTGTATATGTATTGTGCGAGTGTATATGTGTATGATGTATCTGTGATGTGTGTATGTAATTTATGATGTGGGGGGGGAGCAGTGGCGGGTGTATGTATGATGTGTGCATATGTATGGTGTGTATGTATGGTGCGAGTGTATATGTGTATGGTGTATCTGTGATGTGTGTATGTAATTTATGATGTGGGGGGGGGCAGTGGCGGATGTATGTATGATGTGTGCATATGTATGGTGTATATGTATGGTGCGAGTGTATATGTGTATGATGTATCTGTGATGTGTGTATGTAATTTATGATGTGGGGGGGCAGTGGCGGGTGTATGTATGATGTGTGCATATGTATGGTGTGTATGTATGGTGCGAGTGTATATGTGTATGATGTATCTGTGATGTGTGTATGTAATTTATGATGTGGGGGGGGGGCAGTGGCGGGTGTATGTATGATGTGTGCATATGTATGGTGTATATGTATGGTGCGAGTGTATATGTGTATGATGTATCTGTGATGTGTGTATGTAATTTATGATGTGGGGGGGGCAGTGGCGGATGTATGTATGATGTGTGCATATAGTTAGTATGGTTGAAAAAAGACATACGTCCATCAAGTCCAACCAGGGGATTGAAGGGAAGGATGTAAGGGGATAAGGGAAAGGGATGTAGTTTTATAATTCTGCATAAGCTTTAATGTTATTTTGTTCCAGGAATGTATCTAACCCTGTTTTAAAGCTGTTAATTGTTCCTGCTGTGACCAGTTCCTGAGGTAGACCGTTCCATAAATTCACAGTCCTCACGGTAAAGAAGGCGTGCCGCCCCTTTAGACTAAACCTTTTCTTCTCCAGACGGAGGGAGTGCCCCCTCGTCCTTTGGGGGGGTTTAACCTGGAACAGTTTTTCTCCATATTTTTTGTATGGGCCATTAATATACTTATATACGTTTATCATATCCCCCCTTGAACGTCTCTTCTCAAGACTAAACAATTGTAACTCCTTTAATCGCTCCTCATAGCTAAGATGTTCCATGCCCCATATTAGTTTGGTCGCGCGTCTCTGCACCCTTTCCAACTCTGCAGTGTCCCTTTTATGAACAGGCGACCAAAACTGAACAGCATATTCCAGGTGAGGCCGTACCAATGCTTTATAAAGGGGGAGTATTATGTCCCTGTCCCTTGAGTCCATGCCTCTTTTGATACATGACAATATCCTGCTGGCTTTGGAAGCAGCAGCCTGACATTGCATGCTATTCTGTAGTCTGTGATCTACAAGTACACCCAGATCCTTCTCTACCAGTGACTCTGCCAGTTTAATCCCCCCTAAGACATACGACGCATGCAGGTTATTAGTACCCAGATGCATAACTTTACATTTATCCACATTGAACCTCATTTGCCAAGTGGATGCCCAGACACTTAGTCTATCCAAGTCATCTTGTAACTTATGCACATCCTCTATAGACTGTACCGTGCTACAAAGCTTGGTGTCATCTGCAAAGATAGAAACAGAGCTGTTAATACCATCCTCTATATCATTGATAAATAAATTAAACAGCAGCGGGCCCAGTACTGAACCTTGGGGTACACCACTAATAACCGGGGACCAATCAGAGTACGAATCATTTACCACCACTCTCTGGGTACGATCCATGAGCCAGTGTTCAATCCAGTTACAAACTAAAGTTTCCAAGCCCAAGGACCTTAACTTACCTGTCAGACGTCTGTGAGGGACAGTATCAAACGCTTTGGCAAAATCCAGAAACACTATATCCACAGCCATTCCTCTGTCAAGGCTTCTACTCACCTCTTCATAAAAGCAAATTAGATTGGTTTGACAACTTCTATCCTTAGTAAACCCATGCTGGCTATCACTTATAATACTATTATCCCCTATGTATTCCTGTATGTAATCCCTTATAAGTCCTTCAAACAATTTACCCACAATGCACGTTAGACTTACCGGTCTATAATTGCCTGGCGAAGACCTAGAGCCCTTCTTGAAGATTGGTACCACATTAGCCTTGCGCCAGTCCCTTGGCACAATACCAGACACCAGAGAATCTCTAAATATCATGAACAAGGGTACAGATATTACTGGACTTACCTCTCTAAGAACTCTTGGGTGTAGTCCATCCGGCCCTGGAGATTTGCTTACATTTACTTTACTTAACTTACCTTGTACCATCTCTACATTAAGCCAGTTCAGTACATTATATGATGTGTTACCAGCACTGACCTGGCCAATGTCAGCTCCTTCTTCCATAGTATATACAGAACTAAAGAACCCATTCAGTAGCTCCGCCTTCTCTTGATCGCCCGTGACAACCTCCCCATTATCATTATTAAGGGGTCCTACATGCTCTGTCCTTGGTTTTTTTGTATTTATATATCTAAAAAAATATTTAGGATTAGTTTTGCTTTCTTCGGCCACCTGTCTCTCATTTTGAATTTTTGCTGTTTTTATTACATTTTTACAGATTTTATTAAGCTCCTTGTACTGTTTAAATGTTATAGCTGACCCATCAGATTTGTATTTTTTGAAGGCTATTTTTTTGTTGTTTATTGCTCTTTTAACCTCATTTGTCAGCCATGTAGGATTTAGTTTTAATCGTTTATATTTGTTCCCCTTTGGTATATATTTAGCTGTATAGTTATTTAGAGTTGATTTAAAGATGTCCCATTTACCTTCTGTATCAGTATTTGAGAACACCTCCCCCCAGTCTATGTCCTGTAGTGCAGCCCTCAACCCAGGGAAGTTTGCCTTTTTAAAGTTATATGTTTTTGCTTTCCCCGTCTGTCTTTGTTTTCTACAAATATGTATGGTGTATATGTATGGTGCGAGTGTATATGTGTATGATGTATCTGTGATGTGTGTATGTAATTTATGATGTGGGGGGGCAGTGGCGGGTGTATGTATGATGTGTGCATATGTATGGTGTATATGTATGGTGCGAGTGTATATGTGTATGATGTATCTGTGATGTGTGTATGTAATTTATGATGTGGGGGGGCAGTGGCGGGTGTATGTATGATGTGTGCATATGTATGGTGTATATGTATGGTGCGAGTGTATATGTGTATGATGTATCTGTGATGTGTGTATGTAATTTATGATGTGGGGGGGCAGTGGCGGGTGTATGTATGATGTGTGCATATGTATGGTGTATATGTATTGTGCGAGTGTATATGTGTATGATGTATCTGTGATGTGTGTATGTACTTTATGATGTGGGGGGGGGCAGTGGCGGGTGTATGTATGATGTGTGCATATGTATGGTGTATATGTATGGTGCGAGTGTATATGTGTATGATGTATCTGTGATGTGTGTATGTAATTTATGATGTGGGGGGGGGCAGTGGCAGGGGTATGTATGATGTGTGCATATGTATGGTGTATATGTATGGTGCGAGTGTATATGTGTATGATGTATCTGTGATGTGTGTATGTAATTTATGATGTGGGGGGGCAGTGGTGGGTGTATGTATGATGTGTGCATATGTATGGTGTATATGTATTGTGCGAGTGTATATGTGTATGATGTATCTGTGATGTGTGTATGTAATTTATTATGTGGGGGGGGCAGTGGCGGGTGTATGTATGATGTGTGCATATGTATGGTGTGTATGTATGGTGCGAGTGTATATGTGTATGATGTATCTGTGATGTGTGTATGTAATTTATGATGTGGGGGGGGCAGTGGCGGGTGTATGTATGATGTGTGCATATGTAAGGTGTATATGTATGGTGCGAGTGTATATGTGTATGATGTATCTGTGATGTGTGTATGTAATTTATGATGTGGGGGGGCAGTGGCGGATGTATGTATGATGTGTGCATATGTATGGTGTATATGTATGGTGCGAGTGTATATGTGTATGATGTATCTGTGATGTGTGTATGTAATTTATGATGTGGGGGGGCAGTGGCGGGTGTATGTATGATGTGTGCATATGTATGGTATATATGTATGGTGCGAGTGTATATGTGTATGATGTATCTGTGATGTGTGTATGTAATTTATGATGTGGGGGGGGGCAGTGGAGGGTGTATCTATGATGTGTGCATATGTATGGTGTATATGCATGGTGCGAGTGTATATGTGTATGATGTATCTGTGATGTGTGTATGTAATTTATAATGTGGGGGGGGCAGTGGCGGGTGTATGTATGATGTGTGCATATGTATGGTGTATATGTATGGTGCGAGTGTATATGTGTATGATGTATCTGTGATGTGTGTATGTAATTTATGATGTGGGGGGGGGCAGTGGCGGGTGTATGTATGATGTGTGCATATGTATGGTGTATATGTATGGTGCGAGTGTATATGTGTATGATGTATCTGTGATGTGTGTATGTAATTTATGATGTGGGGGGGGCAGTGGCGGATGTATGTATGATGTGTGCATATGTATGGTGTATATGTATGGTGCGAGTGTATATGTGTATGATGTATCTGTGATGTGTGTATGTAATTTATGATGTGGGGGGGCAGTGGCGGGTGTATGTATGATGTGTGCATATGTATGGTGTATATGTATGGTGCGAGTGTATATGTGTATGATGTATCTGTGATGTGTGTATGTAATTTATGATGTGGGGGGGGGGGCAGTGGCGGATGTATGTATGATGTGTGCATATGTATGGTGTATATGTATGGTGCGAGTGTATATGTGTATGATGTATCTGTGATGTGTGTATGTAATTTATGATGTGGGGGGGCAGTGGCGGGTGTATGTATGATGTGTGCATATGTATGGTGTATATGTATGGTGCGAGTGTATATGTGTATGATGTATCTGTGATGTGTGTATGTAATTTATGATGTGGGGGGGCAGTGGCGGGTGTATGTATGTGTGCATATGTATGATGTATATGTATGGTGCGAGTGTATATGTGTATGATGTATCTGTGATGTGTGTATGTAATTTATGATGTGGGGGGGGGGCAGTGGCGGGTGTATGTATGATGTGTGCATATGTATGGTGTATATGTATGGTGCGAGTGTATATGTGTATGATGTATCTGTGATGTGTGTATGTAATTTATGATGTGGGGGGGCAGTGGCGGGTGTATGTATGATGTGTGCATATGTATGGTGTATATGTATGGTGCGAGTGTATATGTGTATGATGTATCTGTGATGTGTGTATGTAATTTATGATGTGGGGGGGCAGTGGCGGGTGTATGTATGATGTGTGCATATGTATGGTGTATATGTATTGTGCGAGTGTATATGTGTATGATGTATCTGTGATGTGTGTATGTACTTTATGATGTGGGGGGGGGGCAGTGGCGGGTGTATGTATGATGTGTGCATATGTATGGTGTATATGTATGGTGCGAGTGTATATGTGTATGATGTATCTGTGATGTGTGTATGTAATTTATGATGTGGGGGGGCAGTGGCAGGGGTATGTATGATGTGTGCATATGTATGGTGTATATGTATGGTGCGAGTGTATATGTGTATGATGTATCTGTGATGTGTGTATGTAATTTATGATGTGGGGGGGGCAGTGGCGGGTGTATGTATGATGTGTGCATATGTATGGTGTATATGTATTGTGCGAGTGTATATGTGTATGATGTATCTGTGATGTGTGTATGTAATTTATTATGTGGGGGGGGGGGCAGTGGCGGGTGTATGTATGATGTGTGCATATGTATGGTGTGTATGTATGGTGCGAGTGTATATGTGTATGATGTATCTGTGATGTGTGTATGTAATTTATGATGTGGGGGGGGCAGTGGCGGGTGTATGTATGATGTGTGCATATGTATGGTGTATATGTATGGTGCGAGTGTATATGTGTATGATGTATCTGTGATGTGTGTATGTAATTTATGATGTGGGGGGGCAGTGGCGGATGTATGTATGATGTGTGCATATGTATGGTGTATATGTATGGTGCGAGTGTATATGTGTATGATGTATCTGTGATGTGTGTATGTAATTTATGATGTGGGGGGGCAGTGGCGGGTGTATGTATGATGTGTGCATATGTATGGTATATATGTATGGTGCGAGTGTATATGTGTATGATGTATCTGTGATGTGTGTATGTAATTTATGATGTGAGGGGGGGCAGTGGAGGGTGTATCTATGATGTGTGCATATGTATGGTGTATATGCATGGTGCGAGTGTATATGTGTATGATGTATCTGTGATGTGTGTATGTAATTTATAATGTGGGGGGGGCAGTGGCGGGTGTATGTATGATGTGTGCATATGTATGGTGTATATGTATGGTGCGAGTGTATATGTGTATGATGTATCTGTGATGTGTGTATGTAATTTATGATGTGGGGGGGGCAGTGGCGGGTGTATGTATGATGTGTGCATATGTATGGTGTATATGTATGGTGCGAGTGTATATGTGTATGATGTATCTGTGATGTGTGTATGTAATTTATGATGTGGGGGGGCAGTGGCGGATGTATGTATGATGTGTGCATATGTATGGTGTATATGTATGGTGCGAGTGTATATGTGTATGATGTATCTGTGATGTGTGTATGTAATTTATGATGTGGGGGGGCAGTGGCGGGTGTATGTATGATGTGTGCATATGTATGGTGTATATGTATGGTGCGAGTGTATATGTGTATGATGTATCTGTGATGTGTGTATGTAATTTATGATGTGGGGGGGGGCAGTGGCGGATGTATGTATGATGTGTGCATATGTATGGTGTATATGTATGGTGCGAGTGTATATGTGTATGATGTATCTGTGATGTGTGTATGTAATTTATGATGTGGGGGGGCAGTGGCGGGTGTATGTATGATGTGTGCATATGTATGGTGTATATGTATGGTGCGAGTGTATATGTGTATGATGTATCTGTGATGTGTGTATGTAATTTATGATGTGGGGGGGGGGGGCAGTGGCGGGTGTATGTATGTGTGCATATGTATGATGTATATGTATGGTGCGAGTGTATATGTGTATGATGTATCTGTGATGTGTGAATGCAATTTATGATGTGGGGGGGGCAGTGGCGGGTGTATGTATGATGTGTGCATATGTATGGTGTATATGTATGGCGCGAGTGTATATGTGTATGATGTATCTGTGATGTGTGTATGTAATTTATGATGTGGGGGGGGGGCAGTGGCGGGTGTATGTATGATGTGTGCATATGTATGGTGTGTATGTATGGTGCGAGTGTATATGTGTATGATGTATCTGTGATGTGTGTATGTAATTTATGATGTGGGGGGGCAGTGGCGGGTGTATGCATGATGTGTGCATATGTATGGTGTATATGTATGGTGCGAGTGTATATGTGTATGATGTATCTGTGATGTGTGTATGTAATTTATGATGTGGGGGGGCAGTGGCGGGTGTATGTATGATGTGTGCATATGTATGGTGTATATGTATGGTGCGAGTGTATATGTGTATGATGTATCTGTGATGTGTGTATGCAATTTATGATGTGGGGGGGCAGTGGCGGGTGTATGTATGATGTGTGCATATGTATGGTGTATATGTATGGTGCGAGTGTATATGTGTATGATGTATCTGTGATGTGTGTATGTAATTTATGATGTGGGGGGGGCAGTGGCAGGTGTATGTATGATGTGTGCATATGTATGGTGTATATGTATGGTGCGAGTGTATATGTGTATGATGTATCTGTGATGTGTGTATGTAATTTATGATGTGAGGGGGGGCAGTGGAGGGTGTATGTATGATGTGTGCATATGTATGGTGTATATGTATGGTGCGAGTGTATATGTGTATGATGTATCTGTGATGTGTGTATGTAATTTATGATGTGGGGGGGGGGCAGTGGCGGGTGTATGTATGATGTGTGCATTTGTATGGTGTATATGTATGGTGCGAGTGTATATGTGTATGATGTATCTGTGATGTGTGTATGTAATTTATGATGTGGGGGGGGCAGTGGCGGGTGTATGTATGATGTGTGCATATGTATGGTGTATATGTATGGTGCGAGTGTATATGTGTATGATGTATCTGTGATGTGTGTATGTAATTTATGATGTGGGGGGAGCAGTGGCGGGTGTATGTATGATGTGTGCATATGTATGGTGTATATGTATGGTGCGAGTGTATATGTGTATGATGTATCTGTGATGTGTGTATGTAATTTATGATGTGGGGGGGGCAGTGGCGGGTGTATGTATGATGTGTGCATATGTATAATGTATATATATTGTGCGAGTGTATATGTGTATGATGTATCTGTGATGTGTGTATGTAATTTATGATGTGGGGGGGGGAGCAGTGGCGGGTGTATGTATGATGTGTGCATATGTATGGTGTGTATGTATGGTGCGAGTGTATATGTGTATGATGTATCTGTGATGTGTGTATGTAATTTATGATGTGGGGGGGGGGCAGTGGCGGGTGTATGTATGATGTGTGCATATGTATGGTGTATATGTATGGTGCGAGTGTATATGTGTATAATGTATCTGTGATGTGTGTATGTAATTTATGATGTGGGGGGGGCAGTGGCGGATGTATGTATGATGTGTGCATATGTATGGTGTATATGTATGGTGCGAGTGTATATGTGTATGATGTATCTGTGATGTGTGTATGTAATTTATGATGTGGGGGGGCAGTGGCGGGTGTATGTATGATGTGTGCATATGTATGGTGTATATGTATGGTGCGTGTGTATATGTGTATGATGTATCTGTGATGTGTGTATGTAATTTATGATGTGGGGGGGGCAGTGGCGGGTGTATGTATGATGTGTGCATATGTATGGTGTATATGTATGGTGCGAGTGTATATGTGTATGATGTATCTGTGATGTGTGTATGTAATTTATGATGTGGGGGGGCAGTGGCGGGTGTATGTATGATGTGTGCATATGTATGGTGTATATGTATTGTGCGAGTGTATATGTGTATGATGTATTTGTGATGTGTGTATGTACTTTATGATGTGGGGGGGGGGCAGTGGCGGGTGTATGTATGATGTGTGCATATGTATGGTGTATATGTATGGTGCGAGTGTATATGTGTATGATGTATCTGTGATGTGTGTATGTAATTTATGATGTGGGGGGGGCAGTGGCAGGGGTATGTATGATGTGTGCATATGTATGGTGTATATATATGGTGCGAGTGTATATGTGTATGATGTATCTGTGATGTGTGTATGTAATTTATGATGTGGGGGGGGGCAGTGGCGGGTGTATGTATGATGTGTGCATATGTATGGTGTATATGTATTGTGCGAGTGTATATGTGTATGATGTATCTGTGATGTGTGTATGTAATTTATTATGTGGGGGGGGGGCAGTGGCGGGTGTATGTATGATGTGTGCATATGTATGGTGTGTATGTATGGTGCGAGTGTATATGTGTATGATGTATCTGTGATGTGTGTATGTAATTTATGATGTGGGGGGGGGCAGTGGCGGATGTATGTATGATGTGTGCATATGTATGGTGTATATGTATGGTGCGAGTGTATATGTGTATGATGTATCTGTGATGTGTGTATGTAATTTATGATGTGGGGGGGCAGTGGCGGATGTATGTATGATGTGTGCATATGTATGGTGTATATGTATGGTGCGAGTGTATATGTGTATGATGTATCTGTGATGTGTGTATGTAATTTATGATGTGGGGGGGCAGTGGCGGGTGTATGTATGATGTGTGCATATGTATGGTATATATGTATGGTGCGAGTGTATATGTGTATGATGTATCTGTGATGTGTGTATGTAATTTATGATGTGAGGGGGGGGCAGTGGAGGGTGTATCTATGATGTGTGCATATGTATGGTGTATATGCATGGTGCGAGTGTATATGTGTATGATGTATCTGTGATGTGTGTATGTAATTTATAATGTGGGGGGGGCAGTGGCGGGTGTATGTATGATGTGTGCATATTTATGGTGTATATGTATGGTGCGAGTGTATATGTGTATGATGTATCTGTGATGTGTGTATGTAATTTATGATGTGGGGGGGGGCAGTGGCGGGTGTATGTATGATGTGTGCATATGTATGGTGTATATGTATGGTGCGAGTGTATATGTGTATGATGTATCTGTGATGTGTGTATGTAATTTATGATGTGGGGGGGGCAGTGGCGGATGTATGTATGATGTGTGCATATGTATGGTGTATATGTATGGTGCGAGTGTATATGTGTATGATGTATCTGTGATGTGTGTATGTAATTTATGATGTGGGGGGGGCAGTGGCGGATGTATGTATGATGTGTGCATATGTATGGTGTATATGTATGGTGCGAGTGTATATGTGTATGATGTATCTGTGATGTGTGTATGTAATTTATGATGTGGGGGGGGGGCAGTGGCGGATGTATGTATGATGTGTGCATATGTATGGTGTATATGTATGGTGCGAGTGTATATGTGTATGATGTATCTGTGATGTGTGTATGTAATTTATGATGTGGGGGGGGGGCAGTGGCGGGTGTATGTATGATGTGTGCATATGTATGGTGTATATGTATGGTGCGAGTGTATATGTGTATGATGTATCTGTGATGTGTGTATGTAATTTATGATGTGGGGGGGCAGTGGCGGGTGTATGTATGATGTGTGCATATGTATGGTGTATATGTATGGTGCGAGTGTATATGTGTATGATGTATCTGTGATGTGTGTATGTAATTTATGATGTGGGGGGGCAGTGGCGGGTGTATGTATGATGTGTGTATATGTATGGTGTATATGTATGGTGCGAGTGTATATGTGTATGATGTATCTGTGATATGTGTATGTAATTTATGATGTGGGGGGGCAGTGGCGGGTGTATGTATGATGTGTGCATATGTATGGTGTATATGTATGGTGCGAGTGTATATGTGTATGATGTATCTGTGATGTGTGTATGTAATTTATGGTGTGGGGGGGCAGTGGCGGGTGTATGTATGATGTGTGCATATGTATGGTGTATATGTATGGTGCGAGTGTATATGTGTATGATGTATCTGTGATGTGTGTATGTAATTTATGATGTGGGGGGGCAGTGGCGGGTGTATGTATGATGTGTGCATATGTATGGTGTATATGTATGGTGCGAGTGTATATGTGTATGATGTATCTGTGATGTGTGTATGTAATTTATGATGTGGGGGGGGGGCAGTGGCGGGTGTATGTATGATGTGTGCATATGTATGGCGTATATGTATGGTGCGAGTGTATATGTGTATGATGTATTTGTGATGTGTGTATGTAATTTATGATGTGGGGGGGCAGTGTCGGGTGTATGTATGATGTGTGCATATGTATGGTGTATATGTATGGTGCGAGTGTATATGTGTATGATGTAACTGTGATGTGTGTATGTAATTTATGATGTGGAGGGGCAGTGGCGGGTGTATGTATGATGTGTGCATATGTATGGTGTATATGTATGGTGCGAGTGTATATGTGTATGATGTAACTGTGATGTGTGTATGTAATTTATGATGTGGAGGGGCAGTGGCGGGTGTATGTATGATGTGTGCATATGTATGGTGTATATGTATGGTGCGAGTGTATATGTGTATGATGTATCTGTGATGTGTGTATGTAATTTATGATGTGGGGGGGGCAGTGGCGGGTGGATGTATGATGTGTGCATATGTATGGCGTATATGTATGGTGCGAGTGTATATGTGTATGATGTATCTGTGATGTGTGTATGTAATTTATGATGTGGGGGGGGCAGTGGCGGGTGTATGTATGATGTGTGCATATGTATGGTGTATATGTATGGTGCGAGTGTATATGTGTATGATGTGTCTGTGATGTGTGTATGTAATTTATGATATGGGGGGGGGCACTGCCGCCACAGCCAGTTGTGCCATCTAGTTTTTTATTTTTAGTGTCTTCTGGCCACCCGCACTGAATTGCACCCCCAGAATCCCGCCCCCTTAATACTCACCCGCCGACCAAGAGCCCCACGGATGCAGGCAAACACATCCGAACCAAAACTACTACTCCCAGTATGTTGCACCATAACCTAAACTGTTGAACTATAAAGTGCAACATGCTGGGAGTTGTAGTGTTGGTTCGGGTCAGCTGCAGAGCCATAGGCTGCATCAGGGCATGCTGGGTGTTGTAGTTACTAACTGCAATTCCCAGTATTCCCTGACACAGCCTATGGCTCTGCAGCTGACATGAACCAAAACTACAACTCCCAGCATGTTCCACAATAACCTTAACTGTACTACTATACAGTGCAACATGCCGCAACACCCAAACAACCATAGGCTGCATCAGGGCATGCTGGGAGTTGTAGTAATCTAGTAATTAAATGCAACTTCCAGCATTTTCTGACACAAAATGCACCACACAAACTGGAGAAGCAGAACCCCCCCCCCCCCCCCCCCAGTAACACATAAGTCCCTATGAAGACTGAAAAATAGTGATTAAAATATTTGAAAAAGTGCGTATATATGTGAATAAGCCCCTTTCCTAATAAAAGTTTCCAATTTTCTTTAAATAAAAATAATGTACAAAAATAAACATGAGTGGTGTCTCTGCATGTGGAAATATCCAGACTATTAAAATATGATGTTAATTAAACCGTACGGTGAACGGTGTAAATGTAAAAGAATAGTCCAGAATTGTTAATTTTTGGTCACTTCATATGAGAAATTTTTTATGGTGATCAAAAAGTTACATCTAGACTTTTCTGTGGTTGCCTCGGGTGTAAGAGGAGCTACAGCTATCCCACCTCTAATACCCTGTCATGCTGCGATCACCTATTAAACCATTAGATCACCGCTGTCAGCAGTGTCTAAAGGAATCTTATATCCATCCCTGGTGGTCTAGTGGGGGGGATCAGACTATTTTGGTCGAAATTATTTTGTCTACCAGGACAAGTGGATTGTGTTCCGCTTTAGTCCCTTGGACAAGTAGTTTTTTTTAAATTTCCACACCCCTGCTCACATTAGGTAGCCATAGCCCCCCCCCCCCAAACACACAGACAGATACAGACACACACACAGACAAACTTACCTGCCCTGCACAGCGCTTCTCCTCTCCAGCGGCGGCCTGACGAGTGACGTCACTGACGTCCTCCTGAGTGGGTCTGCAGAAGTACGTCACTTGTGCGACGTCCCTCGTCAGACCCCGGTCGGCCGGAGGCAGACTCACTGTCTAAAGTGCCCGCTGCGCTATTATACCCCGCAGCTGCTTTAGAACAGTGAGCAGCGGCGCCAACCCTACCATGAACCTACTAGGCACAAAAAATAAAGGGGGCAGCAAAATGCCGCCCCTGAAAAGTGCCACCTGGAATGGGTCCCTGTACTGTGACATCACTCTGTATATTATCCCTGTACTGTGACATCACTCTGTATATTATCCCTGTACTGTGACATCACTGTTTATTATTCCTGTACTGTGACATCACTGTGTGTATTATCTCTGTACTGTGACATCACTGTGTATTATCCCTGTACTGTGACATCACTGTGTGTATTATCGCTGTACTGTGACATCACTGTGTGTACTATCTCTGTACTGTGACATCACTGTGTGTATTATCTCTGTACTGTGACATCACTGTGTGTATTATCCCTGTACTGTGACATCACTGTGTATTATCCCTGTACTGTGACATCACTGTGTATTATCCCTGTACTGTGACATCACTGTGTATTATCGCTGTGCTGTGACATCACTGTGCATTATCCCTGTACTGTGACATCACTGTGTGTATTATTTCTGAACTATAACATCACTGTGTGTTATCTCTATACTGCAACATCACTGTTGATACTTACACTGCACTGTGACATCACTGTATATATTAAGCCTGTATACCCTAATGTCACTGTACATATTTACCTTGCACTGCGAGTGACAATACAGGGTAAATATGCACAGTTCAGAGTTAATATAAACAGTAATGTCTCTGTACAGGGACAATAAACAGTTTTGCCACTACAGGGTTAATAAACGCAGTGTTGTCACAGTAGGGGGTAACTATACAGTGATGTCATTGTACCGGGAAAATATACACAGTGAAGTCAGCATTCAAGAATAATAAACTGTGATGTCACTACAGGGTTGTTATACACAGTGACATCAAATTACAGGATGAAGCACAGTGATGTCACAGTTTATGAAGCACAGTGATCAAAAACTACAAATTGACCCAATAAGGGGCTAAGAGGCCAAAACAATATAATTATCCAAACCCCACGGCCGCAGCCTGGGGTGCAAAACACCTCAAATTACTCCCCCCCTAAAACATAACTTTTAATTGTGTATATATTAAAAGATAACAAATCCAGAAGGTGATGATTAAAAATACAGTGTCACATGGGAGAATAATATAGTTATTGGAGCAACATTACTCCAGTGTTCGGGGCTCTGCAGAAGCCCAACATCCCAATTGTGACACTTATTAAAAACACAAAATTGCCGCCTCTACATGTTTCGCCGTCACCACGGAGTTCTCAAGAGGCAATATGTGCCAACAACACTCCAAAATGGCGGCAGGGGGTATTTATAGACCATCCCCCTATCATCATCAGTCAGCGACATCCATATCCAGCCTATCCCATATATCCTAGTATTACTCCAATCATGATTCAATATATGAATCACTTCCCAGGTACTCCCGCTGTTGGGGACCAATTTTGTGTTTTTAATAAGAAGCACAGTGATGTCACAGAGACTACAGAATGTACAACTGTACGTATGATAAAGATGGCGGGATGCTATCGAAACGTCACACATACATGGGGGAATAAAACACTTTGTTTTTGCACCTTATCTGGGAGTGCCGCTGGATCTTTAGTTTTGTAGATAGATAGATAGATGATATATAGATAGATAGATAGATAGATAATAATAGATATGAGATAGATAGATGATAGATATGAGATAGATAATAGATAGGAGATAGATAGATATGAGATAGATAGATAGATAGATGATAGATAGATAGATAATAATAGATATGAGATAGATAGATGATAGATATGAGATAGATAATAGATAGGAGATAGATAGATATGAGATAGATAGATAGATGATAGATACTATCTCTTTCTAGCTATCTATCTAAAACAAATAAAAAGGTCACAACCAAAATCCAGAAATTAGAGAGAAGTCGGGGTGCCCGCATACTTGGAACCTGGGTCCACTGGTTCCTCAATCCAGACAAAGAACAATATGATGCAACACGCCACAAGTTTGCAGAAAATGGTGGTTTATTCCATCATGTGCATAGTCCATAGTCCATGCACATGATGGAATAAACCACCATTTTCTGCAAACTTGTGGCGTGTTGCATCATATTGTTCTTTATCTATCTTTCTTTCTATATCCTATCTATCTATATCATATCAATCTATATCTATCATATCCATCTATCTCCTATCTATCTATCTATCTATCTATATCATATATATCTATCATCTATCTATCTATCTATCTATCTATCATCTATTTATCTATCTATCTCATATCTATCTATATATCCATCTATTTATGTATCTATCTATCTATATATCATCTATCTATCTCTCATATCTATCTTTCATCTATCTCTCATTTATCTGAGATATATATGAGATAGATAGATAAATAGAAAGATAGATAGATAGATACATAAATAGATAGATGGATATAGATAGATGGATAGATAGATATATATGAGATAGATGGATAGATATGATATAGATAGATAGATATGAGATAGATAGATACATAAATAGATAGATGGATATAGATAGATGGATATATATATATATATATATATATATGAGATAGATAGATATTATATAGATAGATAGATATGAGATAGATGGATAGATAGATAGATGATTGATAGATCAGTGTCTCCCAATTAGGAGGGCCTCCAGCTGTTGCAAAACCACAACTCCCAGTATGCTCATAAAGCCAAAGGAATGCTGGGAGTTGTAGTTTTGCAACAGCTGGAGGCCCCCTGGTTGGGAAACTGATCTATCTATCTTTCTCCTATCTATCTATATCATATACATTTATCTATATCATATCCATCTATCTATATCATATCCATCTATCTCCTATCTATCTATCTGTCTATATCATATCTATCTATCATCTATCTATCGATCTGTCTATCATCTATCTATCCATCTATTTACCGTATGTATCTTTCTATATATCATCTCTCTATCTATATATCATCTATTTATCTATCTATCTCTCATATCTATCTAGCTATCTCTCGTCTATCTATCTCTCATCTATCTGAGTTAGATAGATAGATACATAGATAGATAGATATGAGATAGATAGATAGATAGATGAGAGATAGATAGATATGAGAAAGATAGATAGATGCATAAATAGATGGATATAGATAGATGGATGGATAGATATGAGATAGATAGATAGGAGATTGATAGATAGATATTAGATAGATAGATGCATAAATAGATGGATATAGATAGATGGATGGATAGATATGAGATAGATAGATAGATAGGAGATTGATAGATAGATCAGTGTTCCCCAACCTGGGGGCCTCCAGCTGTTGCAAAACTACAACTCCCAGTATGCTCATAAAGCCAAAGCAATGCTGGGAGTTGTAGTTTTGCAACAGCTGGAGGCCCCCTGGTTGGGAAACACTGAACAACCTCCCACTGTCTCCCGAACTACAACTTTCCCCCTCTCCCCCAAGCAAGTTACTTACTTTAAAAGGGCAGCATCAGCAGTGGGCACTGGGCAGGTAAGTCTTCCATACTGGTGGTGTCCGGGCCTGTATACACACAGCAAGCCTGCTCCACAAGGTCCAGCAGCAGCATACAGGGGAGTGAGAGAGGGGGAGGAGCTTCCTGTCTGCTCTTCCCAGTCTGCATAGCGCGGCCCCTGCGTGGTGACAGAGCTGCTGGCTGAAGATTTATCAAATAAAAGGATGGCGGAGTAGATGGCTCCGGGGGGCGGGGGGTGCAGCGGGGGCTCGGGCCCCTTACTGGTGAACTAGCTGTACCCCCCTGAGGGCCATAAGAGCTGCTAGTGACCTACTGCTGCTAGGGGAGGCACAAGGGGGGGCCAATCATGATGTAGGGGGGGGCCGTGGCCCCCTCTGCCCCCCCCCCCCCCCTAGAGACGCCACTGGGCCGCCTGCAGGGGTGGTTGAACGCAGCATCCATCCGGGTGCTGTCAAACTTGCTGTGGTCGGGGAGTATGCGGTGGTATGTGGCCTAATGCTGGCCTCTGGGGCCGGACCTGGAGAGGGCAGCGGGCCCCCTCTCACGCTGCGCCCCTGTGCAGCTGAACCGGCTGCACAGTTTGTCTGTTTTCTCTCTGAGGAGGGGGGGGGGGTTCAGGAGGTCTTTCAGCAGCCCTTTCTCCGATCAGCAGCAGTTTCTATAGCAGGCGACCAGCCCCAGCAGCCCTTTCTCCGATCAGCAGCAGTTTCTATAGCAGGCGACCAGCCCCTGCAGCCCTTTCTCTTAAAGTGGCAGAGGATCAGCAGGGGCTGGTCGGGCGCAGCGCTGGGGCTCACCGCCTGCAGGCAGGATGGAACTGGAACTGCTGTATTAAACTTCAATCCCGGCGGTCTTCCGGAGAGTGAGGAGTAACTTGCGCTAGTCGGGTCCCTGAGCGAGGCCCCCCATTAACGCGAGAACTGAGGCGGTGGCCTATTATGCTAGAGCCACCTCTGCTGTCAGTTGGCCAGCCTGCTGCAGTCAGCCCAGGAAGCCTCATTGCTTCCGGCACGGCCAGTCTTGCGGCCGGCCGTGCGACAACCACTGTCAGGGGCCGGGCCAAGAACTCTTCTTTAACATGGTGCGGCCGGTGCATTGCCATAGAATGAGATGGTCCGCCTCCATCACATCCTATTGGCTCACTCTTGTCACATGACATATTTAAACGTGACACATCGATGCGCACAGCAGTGTCAGTTTGGCTATCACAGGGAGAGGATCTCCTCTCCCTGTGATAGCTGAAGCTGCACGGAGCTCTCATGGCCTCTGTGGCCCGACAGTTCACACATTTACGCAGCTCATACGGCTGGCTCATATACATTTACTGTTGATCCACAGCGCTATCGGGATCCCGATGCCCGAAGGCGCTGTCATCAGTGTGCGTCCCCGCGAGCATCCCCCGCAGCTCTACTCCCCGTCCCGTTAACGCTCAGGGAGCGGGGAACAGAAAGCAGAGCATCGGGCGCAGGTTAAGTTATTTGTGTAGTGCTGCGCATGCGCAGTACTACTTTACCTGCACCCGATGCTCTACTTTCTGTTCCCCGCTCCCTGAGCGTTAACGGGACGGGGAGTAGAGCTGCAGGGGACGGGGAGTAGAGCTGCGGGGCGCTCGCGGGGACGCACACTGATGACAGCGCCATCGGGCATCGAGATCCCGATAGCGCTGTGGATCAACAGTACATGTAATAATAGAGTAAGTGTATATGAGCCAGCCGTATGAGCTGCGTACATGTGTGAACTTCTGTCGGGCAACAGAGGCCATGAGAGCTCCGTGCAGCTTCAGCTATCATAGGGAGAGGAGATCCTCTCCCTGTGATAGCCAAACTGACACTGCTGTGCGCATCGATGCGTGACGTTTAAATATGTCACGTGACAAGAGTGAGCCAATAGGATGTGATGGAGGCGGACCATCTCATTCTATGGCAAATCTCGTTCTACGGCAATGCACCGGCCATTCGGCAGTCAAGGTGATCGGCCCACCGGGGATTTTCCCGGTATCCCAGTCCAGCCTTGACTCTGGCTGGGTTGCAGTCACCCACCAGTACACACAGCAGACCCTAAACCCATATCATTATTGCTAAGCAGGAAGATGGGAGTCCATTTCACTCTGATGGACCATTTTTAAATGCAATCCATAACCTGGCTTTGGCAGGAACCATCTTACTCCTCCTACTTGCATTTGATACTGGGTTTAGGATCTGCATAGGAAACACACACACACACACACACAAGCACACACTTACCTGTGTTGCCTGCTGACGCCTCCTTGGCTGTCCCCAAACGGTATAAAACCAACAGCCACGGGAAGCTGTAAGGATAGAGGACATACCTGCATCCTATTGGACTCACTTGTCTTGGTTAAATCCAGCTTATTTGAAAACCTATGGTGCTGCTGCTTCTGCTCATGGCAGTGCTGCTTCTGACAAGGCTGTTCTTTGGTGGGCCTAGGTGACATCACAATCTCCATGGTTACATACACAACAAAGGTCAGATGTTGTTTACACCTGGCCATGCCAGTGGTATTGAGTAGCATATCACAGTGCTAAAGGTCCTGGATGCAACAATCTTTCAATGGGGAATAGCCGCACTGAGTTTGTCAAGTGCACCCATGTTTGCAACTCCAACAATACACACATATGTATGTATGTATGTATGTATGTATGTATGTGTGTATGTGTATCTATCTATCTATCTATCTCTTTCTCTCTCTATATATGTATATATATATATATATATAATTTTTTTTTTCTTTTAAATATATATATATATATATATATATATGCATATATATATATAGAGAGAGAGAGATGGAAATACTTTTTTAAACATGTTTTCACCTTTTTTTACCTTCTTTTTTTCTTCTCTCCATGTTTTCCTTCTTTCCTCCTTTTTTCCTATGCTGCTGCTTCTTATTTTTCTTCTTCTTCAGACCCTATCATTGCACTATTGCTTATTCAATACCACCAGCAGATGGAGACACTATATTACAACATTAGTTGTGAGCAGCAGTTTGTACAAACAAATGCCTCATAGCTGATGTCCTATCCATTATTGCAATGGATGGCTGGCTGGCAACATTTGTTTTAATTATTCCAATACCACAGTACCAATGCATGGTCAATCAACAGCAATGACACCCCCATGTCAATTAACAAGATTCAGCACCCACTACCTGAAAGACAGCTACCTATCATGTCATGTTCAACCTGCACAGGTGTGCTGGTTGCTGAGCTTATTCAATTAAAGAGGACATTCAGCAGCAGCAGTCCTGTGCCTGGTCGCTCCAACAGGGGCCAGACACAAGCGGCACCACCTATTGTCTTTTGCCTGCAGTAGGGGCCCACTGGACTAGCCAGCAAGCAGCTGCAGCAGCAGCAAATAAACAGGTAATTTTTCTTTCCAACACTGAAACCTGGTGGTGCACTTAATATATGCTACCAGATAGGGGACATATCAGATATTAAACTGATATAAACAGACACCACATTTGATACCAGCCAAAAAGAAGGATGAGAAGTGATAACTGTGAAAGGGGAGGAACCAACGCTGTCCCCTTTCACATGCACCATCACTACTTGTAGGAAGGGAGGCTGGCTGGCAGCCTCCCATACACACTCTGGCTGGGTGGCAGTCACCCACCAGTACACACAGCAGACCCTAAACCCATATCATTATTGCTAAGCAGGAAGATGGGAGTCCATTTCACTCTGATGGACCATTTTTAAATGCAATCCATAACCTGGCTTTGGCAGGAACCCTTCTTACTCCTCCTACTTGCATTTGATACTGGGTTTAGGATCTGCATAGGAAACACACACACACACACACACAAGCACACACTTACCTGTGTTGCCTGCTGACGCCTCCTTGGCTGTCCCCAAACGGTATAAAACCAACAGCCACGGGAAGCTGTAAGGATAGAGGACATACCTGCATCCTATTGGACTCACTTGTCTTGGTTAAATCCAGCTTATTTGACAACCTATGGTGCTGCTGCTTCTGCTCATGGCAGTGCTGCTTCTGACAAGGCTGTTCTTTGGTGGGCCTAGGCGACATCACAATCTCCATGGTTACATACACAACAAAGGTCAGATGTTGTTTACACCTGGCCATGCCAGTGGTATTGAGTAGCATATCACAGTGCTAAGGGTCCTGGATGCAACAATCTTTCAATGGGGAATAGCCGCACTGAGTTTGTCAAGTGCACCCATGTTTGCAACTCCAACAATACACACATATGTATGTATGTGTGTATGTGTATCTATCTATCTATCTATCTATCCATCTATCTATATATATATTTCTCTCTCTCTCTCTCTCTCTCTCTATATGTATATGTATATATATATATATATATATATATAATTTTTTTTCTTCTTTTATATATATATATATATATATATATATATATATATATATATATGTACATATAGAGAGAGAGAGATGGAAATACTTTTTTAAACATGTTTTCACCTTTTTTTACCTTCTTTCTTTTCTTATGTTTTCCTTCTTTCCTCCTTTTTTCCTATGCTGCTGCTTCTTATTTTTCTTCTTTTTCAGACCCTATCATTGCACTATTGCTTATTCAATACCACCAGCAGATGGAGACACTATATTACAACATTAGTCGTGAGCAGCAGTTTGTACAAACAAATGCCTCATAGCTGATGTCCTATCCATTATTGCAATGGATGGCTGGCTGGCAACATTTGTTTTTATTATTCCAATACCACAGTACCAATGCATGGTCAATCAACAGCAATGACACCCCCATGTCAATTAACAAGATTCAGCACCCACTACCTGAAAGACAGCTACCTATCATGTCATGTCCAACCTGCACAGGTGTGCTGGTTGCTGAGCTTATTCAATTAAAGAGGATATTCAGCAGCAGCAGTCCTGTGCCTGGTCGCTCCAACAGGGGCCAGACACAAGCGGCACCACCTATTGTCTTTTGCCTGCAGTAGGGGCCCACTGGACTAGCCAGCAAGCAGCTGCAGCAGCAAATAAACAGGTAATCTTTCTTTCCAACACTGAAACCTGGTGATGCACTTAATATATGCTACCAGATAGGGGCTATATCAGATATTAAACTGATATAAACAGACACCACATTTGATACCAGACAAACGGAAGGATGAGAAGTGATAACTGTGAAAGGGGAGGAACCAACGCTGTCCCCTTCACATGCACCATCACTACTTGTAGGAAGGGAGGCTGGCTGGCAGCCTCCCATACACACTCTGGCTGGGTGGCAGTCACCCACCAGTACACACAGCAGACCCTAAACCCATATCATTATTGCTAAGCAGGAAGATGGGAGTCCATTTCACTCTGATGGACCATTTTTAAATGCAATCCATAACCTGGCTTTGGCAGGAACCCTTCTTACTCCTCCTACTTGCATTTGATACTGGGTTTAGGATCTGCATAGGAAACACACACACACACACACAAGCACACACTTACCTGTGTTGTCTGCTGACGCCTCCTTGGCTGTCCCCAAACGGTATAAAACCAACAGCCACGGGCAGGGCCAGACTGGGGATAAAAACCAGCCCTGGAAAAAGTTGCATACCAGCCCCATATTGCGTAATTTTTCAAGCTCATGGCATATCGTAATTATATACTTGTTCATAAAAGGGGAAAGCATTCATTTTAAAACACATACATAAATACGAATATGAACTTTGCACTTCAATAGCTTTATTGTAGACCAGCTTTTCCCAACCAGGGTGCCTCCAGCAGTTGCAAAACTACAAGTCTCAGCATGTCCAGACAGCTTTTGGCTGCTTGGGCATGCTGGAAAATGTAGTTTTGCAACAGCTGGAGGCACCCTGGTTGGAAAACACTACAGTAGACCATTATTCCATGCAACTGGGTCAGAACTAAGAATAATCCAAAAATGTTTACTTTAAAGAATAGAAGACAATAATAATAATAATAATAATAATCTCTTACTTTGTATAAGTTACTCAACATACACCAAACCAGCAGTTGATAAATAGACCATAGACCACAGACCAGTATAACCAACAACAGCTCTATACAAGGTTCAAATAATTGTACCACACTATGACTACACATTACCTCCACATAGTAACAGGATAATATTACCATACAAATACTGAATAAACCACTTTACACAGAAGTTAGTGCCTCAGCTCTACACAGGCTCTACAGACCATATAAGAGATTACATAAAGTTACATCAGGTGACGTCTTCTCTGATCGGTGTCAGTCAATTTCCTTTTCTTATCCATCCGGCCCAGACCGTCATGACTATTTCTTCCAGCCACAACTCCACAGAACCTGCCAAACAAACATTTAAGACTCTGCACTTTTCCAGCGCTTATAGCGCTCAGTATAGTGGGTAGAAAAGTGGGTTGGGGGGAAGAGTAGGTAGCCCCCCCTCCTTTAGGCAGTTGGTCACTCAAGGGGGTAGACAGGTCCCTTTACATTGTTTCCCCCATCACACAGGTAAAGCCCACAGTGGGTAGGTAGGGAATACCCCTATAAGATAGGATACCCAAGCAGATCGATAATGTACCTAGTAGGTGATGCCTCCAGGTAGGTAATATCCCCAGTAGGTAGTAGTTGATGCCTCCAGGTAGGTCGTATTTATTGCCCCCAGTAAGCATGTAGAAGGTAATGCCCCCAGTAGGTAGTGCCCCCAGATAGGTAATGCCCCCAGTAGGTAGTTTCATCAGGTAGGTAATGCCCCCATTAGGTAACGTTTTTTTGATGGAATAAATCACCCCGTTTTTCACTTTATGGAGTACTGCACTGGCTTTATTTTTCTAGATAGACAGATAGATATGAGATACATAGACAGATAGATATGAGATAGATAGATAGATAGATATACAGCAACAGAAGAATGTAGCAGCACACTGCCAGCACAAAGATATAGTTGCAACATGAATATGCAGTTAAAACATGAAGAGCTATACAGCTATGGTGTAATAGATGCAAATGTAAAACTATGAAATAGTGAGATACTTAGCTCGCAAATTTGTCTCCGCCGGCGGTCAAATAGCTTGAACCGTCCCACCGCGATAAGGTGGCCTCCTTGGGACGGACCCTACACTGTGAATATGCCTCTGTGTGAACAGTTCAGTAAGCATGGCAGGGTCTGGAACATCCAAGACACCTTATATACACACCTGATAGAGGTGGGTGGGGTGCAAGGCCAACATGGAGGTAGCCACTCCCCCGTATGTGCAATACAGACAAAGAATAAGTCAGCCAGCACTTTAGTTGATACCAAACTATTATATGGACCTGGCCTACAGGTGCATGCTACTAGGCTAGATATACAGCAACAGAAGAATGCAGCAGCACACTGCCAGCACAAAGATATAGGTGCAACATGAATATGCAGTTAAAACATGAAGAGCTATACAGCTATGGTGTAATAGATGCAAATGTGAAACTATGAAATAGTGAGGCACTTAGCTCGCAAATTTGTCTCCGCCGGCGGTCAAATAGCTTGGACCGTCCCACCGCGATAAGGTGGCCTCCTTGGCACCCCACCCACCTCTATCAAGTGTGTATATAAGGTGTCTTGAATGTTCCAGACCCTGCCATGCTTACTGAACTGTTCACACAGAGGCATATTCACAGTGTAGGGTCCATCCCAAGGAGGCCACCTTATCGCGGTGGGACGGTCCAAGCTATTTGACCGCCGGCGGAGACAAATTTGCGAGCTAAGTGCCTCACTATTTCATAGTTTCACATTTGCATCTATTACACCATAGCTGTATAGCCCTTTATGTTTTAACTGCATATTCATGTTGCACCTATATCTTTGTGCTGGCAGTGTGCTGCTGCATTCTTCTGTTGCTGTATATCTAGCCTAGTAGCGTGCACCTGTAGGCCAGGTCCATATAATAGTTTGGTATCAACTAAAGTGCTGGCTGACTTATTCTTTGTCTAGATAGATATGAGATAGATAGATAGACAGATAGATATGAGATAGATATGAGAGAGATATGAGATAGATAGATAGACAGATAGATATGAGATAGATAGATAAGTAGGAGATAGATATGAGATAGATAGATAGATATGAGAGAGATAGATAGACAGATAGATAGATAAAGTAAATATATGCAGCACACCAATATCCGTGAATCAAACTAGCAGTGTTTTCTTCCATGATGCAGTAGACAATGTTTCGGTGATCTCTCAACGCCATTTTCAAGTCTTGAAAATGGTGATGATAAGAGATCACCGAAACGTTGGTGAAAAATGAAAGGAGCAATCTGATTGGTTGCTATGGGCAACTGGGCAATTTTTCCTTTGCACAGGTTTTAATAAATCTCCCCCTAAGTGCTTGCACCATCTACAAGTCTGAAGTATTGTCTGGAGGTGCTGCTTTTATTTGGACTAGATAGATAGATAGATAGATAGATAGATAGATAGATAGATAGGAGATTGATATGATATAGATAGATAGATATGAGATAGATAGATATGAGATAGATAGATAAATAGATAGATATGAGATAGATAGATATAGATAGATATGAGATAGATAGATATGAGATAGATAGATAGATAGATAGATAGATATGAGATAGATATGAGATAGATAGATAAATAGATAGATATGAGATAGATAGATAGATAGATATAGATAGAATATAGATATATATGAGATAGATATGAGATAGATAGATATGAGATAGATAGATAAATAGATAGATAAGAGAGAGATAGATATAGATAGATAGAATATAAAAAGATATGAGATAGATAGATATGAGAGAGATAGATAGACAGATAGATAGATAAAGTAAATATATGCAGCACACCAATATCCGTGAATCAAACTAGCAGTGTTTTCTTCCATGATGCAGTAGACAATGTTTCGGTGATCTCTCATCGCCATTTTCAAGTCTTGAAAATGGTGATGATGAGAGATCACCGAAACGTTGGTGAAAAATGAAAGGAGCGATCTGATTGGTTGCTATGGGCAACTGGGCAATTTTTCCTCTGCACAGGTTTTAATAAATCTCCCCCTAAGTGCTTGCACCATCTACAAGTCTGAAGTATTGTCTGGAGGTGCTGCTTTTATTTGGACTAGATAGATAGATAGATAGATAGATAGATAGATAGGAGATTGATATGATATAGATAGATAGATAGATAGATAGATAGATATGAGATAGAAAGATAGATATGAGATAGATAGATAAATAGATAGATATGAGATAGATAGATATAGATAGATAGAATATAGATAGATATGAGATAGATAGATAGATATGAGATAGATATGAGATAGATAGATAAATAGATAGATATGAGATAGATAGATAGATATAGATAGAATATAGATATATATGAGATAGATATGAGATAGATAGATATGAGATAGATAGATAGATAAATAGATAGATAAGAGAGAGATAGATAGATATAGATAGATAGAATATAAAAAGATATGAGATAGATAGATATGAGATAGATAGATATGAGATAGATATGAGAGAGATATGATAGATAGATAGATAGATAGATAGATAGATAGATATGAGAGAGAGATGGTAGATACATAGATATGAGATAGATAGATAGATAGATAGATAGAAATGAGATAGATAGATATGAGATGGAGAGATCGATATGAGATAGATAGATAGATATGAGATAGATAGATATGAGATAGATAGATATGAGATAGATAGATATGAGATAGATAGATATGAGATAGATAGATATGAGATAGATAGATATGAGATAGATAGATATGAGATAGATAGATAGATAGATAGATATGAGATTATAGATAGATAGGAGATAGATAGAAAGATAGATAGATATGAGATGATAGATAGATAGATAGATAGATATGAGATAGATAGATAGGTAGATAGATATGAGATAGATAGATAGATATGAGATAGATAGATATGAGATAGATAATGGATAGATAGATAGATAGATAGATAGATAGATAGATATGAGATAGATAGATATGAGATAGATAGATAGATATGAGATAGATATATAGATAGATATGAGATAGATAGATAGATAGATATGAGATGATAGATAGATAGATAGGAGATAGATAGATAGATATGAGATAGATAGATAGATATGAGATAGATATGAGATAGATAGATAGATATGAGATGATAGATAGATAGATAGATAGATAGGAGATAGATAGGAGATAGATAGATATATATGAGATGATAGATAGATAGATATATATGAGATGATAGATAGATAGATAGATAGGAGATAGATAGATAGATATGAGATAGATAGATAGATAGATAGATATGAGATAGATATGAGATAGATAGATAGATAGATAGATATGAGATAGATAGATAGATAGATAGATATGAGATAGATATGAGATAGATAGATAGATAGATATGAGATAGATAGATGGATATGAGATAGATATGAGATAGATAGATAGATAGATATGAGATAGATAGATAGATATGAGATGATAGATAGATAGATAGATAGATAGGAGATAGATAGATAGATAGATAGGAGATAGATAGATAGATAGGAGATGATTGATAGATAGATAGATAGGAGATAGATAGATAGATAGATAGATAGATAGATAGGAGATAGATAGATAGATAGGAGATGATTGATAGATAGATAGATAGGAGATAGATAGGAGATAGATATGAGATAGAGATCGATATAAGAGAGATGGATAGATACATATGAGATAGATACATAGTTTTGCAACAGCTGGAGGCACCCTGGTTGAGAAACAATAAGATGGAGGTAAATAGGCACATCTCATTGTCTTTTAAAGGAAAAGTCTCATGCTCAAAATCTTTCCCCTTAAGCTTTAGATCGCGAGGGGGGGGGGGGGGGTCCGACTGCTGGGGCCCCCTGCGATCTCCTGTTTGGAGCCCCCGTGCACTAGCACAGGAGCGCATCACAACCTTCGCCCGAAGCGGAGGCCGCCACGCCCCCTCCATATAGTTCTATGGGAGAGCCGCACACTTGTGCTAGTGCATGGGGGCTCCAAACAAGTGATCGCAGGGGGCACCAGTGGTTGGACCTCCCGCAATCTAAAACTTCGGATAGGGGAAATGTTTTTGAGCATGAAACTTATCCTTTAATCAGCTCTAGCTATGGCAAAACTACAACTCCCACCATGTCTACATTGCCAAAGGCATGCTGGGAGGTGTAGTTTTGCAACAGCTGGAGGCACCCTGGTTGAGAAACAATGAGATGGAGGTTTTTAGGCACTCTCTCGTTGATTCTTAACCAGGGTGCCTCCAGCTGTGGCAAAATTATAACTCCCAGTATGCCCACATTGTGTAGTATGGGCTAGCCAGTTCAGAGGACACTGAGCTGTACCCACTGCCCTGGGTGCTATATATATAGCAGGTACCTCACACAGCTTAGCAGTATATCACTCTATACCAATGTCTGTGCTGTGCCCTCCGGCTGCATCATACTGCATATACTACTTTTTATATAGTATAGGCCAGACAGGTCGTAGGGCACAGCACAGACTGACATTACATCATGCATGCTGCCAGGCCCGGCCACAGTCACTGGGACTTCAGGACGGGCTGACCTCCTACTGACCTGCTGCTTTTTACAAAGATGCCGGCACCGTTACAGGGGGATCCTGGAGCTCCTCTTACAGGTGGGGAGGCAGAGCCACAGAGGGTGTGAGGCAGGGGCGGACACAGACAGCAGAGGGCCCTTGTGCAAAGAATGTGCCTGACCCCCCCCCCCCAAAAAAAAACATCAATTGTTCAGGACCCCCCCCCTCCATGTGTCACTTACTCAGGTGGACCCCCATATGTCACTTGCTCGGGAGGACCCCCCCCCTGTATAAGTTTCTAATTATTTATTAAGGCCTCCCATATGCCGCAGCTCATTCAAGCCCCCCACATTAGGTAGCATAGATTCCCAACATTAGGTAGCATAGATTCCCCACATTAGGTAGCATAGTTTCCTCACATTAAGTAGCATAGTTTCCCCACATTAGGTAGCATATATTCCCTACATTAGGTAGCAGTTTCCCCACATTAGGTAGCATAGTTTGTCCACATTAGGTAGCATATTTTGTTCACATTAGGTAGCATAGTTTCCCCACATTAGGTAACATAGTTTCCCCAAATTAGGTAGCATTGTTTCCCCCACATTAAATAGCACAGATTCCCCACATTAGGTAACATAGTTTCCCCACATTAGGTAGCATAGTTTCATCACATTAGGTAGCACAGATTCCCCCACATTAGGTAACATAGTTTCCCCACATTAGGTAGCATAGTTTCCCCACATTAGGTAGCATATTTTCCCCACATTAGGTAGCACAGATTACCCACATTAGGTAACATTGTTTCTCCACATTAGGTAGCATAGTTTCCACACATTAGGTAGCACAGATTCCCCACATTAGGCAACATAGTTTCCCCACATTAGGTAGCATAGTTTCCCCACATTAGGTAGCATAGTTTCCCCACATTAGGTAGCACAGATTTGCTGCATCAAGTAACATAGTTTATCCACATTAGGTAGCATAGATTCCTCACACAGGGATGTGGAAATTCTATCGCCCGACGCCCGGGACAAGTAGTTTTGGGCACCGGGCAGGTGAATTGTTTATAGGTTTAGGCCTGTATCGGGCTAGCAGGGACAGACCAACTTCCCCAATATTTTTCTTTACTGCCGGTGTGAGGCGCAGGAGCGGATGCAAGTATGGAGGGGGCAGCGGGGGCCCCCCGCTGACAGCAGAGCCCGAGGTCGCACGTTCGCATTACATAATTGAGCCACGCCCCCTTATCTAATCCTCCCGGAGGATGGAGGACGCAGCTACACATAACAAAAGAAGACAGGGGGAGAGAAAGGATGTCCACAGCTCGGCACACAGCTCCTCCCCCGCACACAGCTCTATCCCTCCCCCTCCCCTTGCACTTTCTTCACAGGACCTAATCCACCACGGGGAGGTTGCATGTTTGTACGGGGAAAACAGAGCGGGTGAGGGGAGAGAGGAGAGGACGTCCGGTGTGAGGGGAGATTTTCAAACCCGTGTAACCTCACACCGGCCGGGACTACAGCTCTGATGTCCACTCATGGCGGCTCAGGTGAGGAGGCAGAGAATGCAGGTGGCGGGGACAGGAAGGGTGGTTGTATATGTATGGTGTGAGTGTATGTGTGTATAATGTCTGTGTGTGATGTGTATGTAATGTATAATGTGTGTATGATGTCTATGTGTGATGTGTATGTAATGTATAATGTGTGTATAATGTGTGATGTGTATGTAATGTATGATGTGTGTATGATGTCTGTTTGTGTGTGATGTGTATGTAATGTATAATGTGTGTATGATGTCTATGTGTGATGTGTATGTAATGTATAATGTGTGTATGATGTCTGTGTGATGTGTATGTAATGTATAATGTGTGTATGATGTCTATGTGTGATGTGTATGTAATGCATAATGTGTGTATTATGTCTATGTGTGATGTGTATGTAATGTATAATGTGTGTATGATGTCTATGTGTGATGTGTATGTAATGTATAATGAGTGTATAATGTCTGTGTGTGATGTGTATGTAATGTATGATGTGTGTATGATGTCTGTCTGTGATGTGTATGTAATGTATAATGTGTGTATAATGTATGTGTGTGATGTGTATGTAATGTATGATGTGTGTATGATGTCTGTCTGTGTGTGATGTGTATGTAATGTATGTGTGTATGATGTCTATGTGTGATGTGTATGTAATGTATAATGTGTGTATGATGTTTATGTGTGATGTGTATGTCATGTATAATGTGTGTATAATGTCTGTGTGTAATGTGTATGTAATGTATGATGTGTGTATGATGTCTGTCTATGTGTGATGTGTATGTAATGTATGATGTCTGTGTGATGTGTATGTAATGTATAATGTGTGTATGATGTCTATGTGTGATGTGTATGTAATGTATGTGTGTATGATGTCTATGTGTGATGTGTATGTAATGTATAATGTGTGTATTATGTCTATGTGTGATGTGTATGTAATGTATAATGTGTGTATGATGTCTATGTGTGATGTGTATGTAATGTATAATGAGTGTATAATGTCTGTGTGTGATGTGTATGTAATGTATGATGTGTGTATGATGTCTGTCTGTGTGTGATGTGTATGTAATGTATAATGTGTGTATAATGTCTGTGTGTGATGTGTATGTAATGTATGATGTGTGTATAATGTCTGTCTGTGTGTGATGTGTATGTAATGTATAATGTGTGTATAATGTCTGTGTGTGGTGTGTATGTAATGTATGATGTGTGTATGATGTCTGTCTGTGTGTGATGTGTATGTAATGTATAATGTGTGTATAATGTCTGTGTGTGATGTGTATGTAATGTATGATGTGTGTATGATGTCTGTCTGTGTGTGATGTGTATGTAATGTATAATGTGTGTATGATGTCTATGTGTGATGTGTATGTAATGTATAATGTGTGTATGATGCCTATGTGTGATGTGTATGTAATGTATAATGTGTGTATGATGTCGATGTGTATGTAATGTATAATGTGTGTATAATGTCTGTGTGTGATGTGTATATAATGTATAATGTGTGTATAATGTCTGTGTGTGATGTGTATGTAATGTATGATGTGTGTATAATGTCTGTGTGTGATGTGTATGTAATGTATGATGTGTGTATAAGGTCTGTGTGTGATGTGTATGTAATGTATGATGTGTGTATAATGTCTGTGTGTGATGTGTGTATGATGTCTGTCTATGTGTGATGTGTGTATGTAATGTATACTGTGTGTATGATGTCTGTCTATGTGTGATGTGTGTATGTAATGTATACTGTGTGTATGATGTCTGTCTATGTGTGATGTGCATGTAATGTATACTGTGTGTATGATGTCTGTCTATGTGTGATGTGTATGTAATATATACTGTGTGTATGATGTCTGTCTATGTGTGATGTGTATGTAATGTATAATGTGTGTATGATGTCTGTCTATGTGTGATGTGTATGTAATGTATGATGTGTGTATGATGTCTGTCTATGTGTGATGTGTGTATGTAATGTATACTGTGCGTATGATGTCTGTCTATGTGTGATGTGTGTATGCAATGTATACTGTGTGTATGATGTCTGTCTATGTGTGATGTGTATGTAATGTATACTGTGTGTATGATGTCTGTCTATGTGTGATGTGTATGTAATGTATACTGTGTGTACGATGTCTGTCTATGTGTGATGTGTATGTAATGTATACTGTGTGTATGATGTCTGTCTATGTGTGATGTGTGTATGTAATGTATACTGTGTGTATAATGTCTGTCTATGTGTGATGTGTGTATGTAATGTATACTGTGTTTATGATGTCTGTCTATGTGTGATGTGTGTATGTAATGGATAATGTGTGTATGATGTGTGTATGTATGTGATGTATGTATGTAATGGATAATGTGTGTATGATGTGTGTATGTATGTGATGTATGATGTCTGTCGATGTGTGTATGTATGTGATGTATGATGTGGGGTGGGCAGCGGTGTATGTATGATGTGTGTATATGTACAGTGTGAGTGTATGTGTGATGTGTGTATGATGTCTGTGTGATGTGTGTATGTAATATATGATGTGGGGGCAGTGGTGGGTGTATGTATGATGTGTGTGTATATGTATAGTGTGAGTGTGTGATGTGTGTATGTAATATATGATGTGGGGGCAGTGGTGGGTGTATGTATGATGTGTGTGTGTGTGTGTATATGTATAGTGTGTGATGTGTGTATGTAATATATGATGTGGGGGCAGTGGTGGGTGTATGTATGATGTGTGTGTGTGTGTATATGTATAGTGTGTGATGTGTGTATGTAATATATGATGTGGTGGCAGTGGTGGGTGTATGTATGATGTGTGTGTGTGTGTATATGTATAGCATGAGTGTGTGATGTGTGTATGTAATATATGATGTGGGGGGGCAGTGGCGAGTGTATGTATGATGTGTGCATATGTATGGTCTCACTGTAAGTTCTTGCTGGGCAGTAGATATACGATGTATACCTACGGCTCAGCGTCAGCTGTTCTCCCGGCTCTGTAGCCCTGAGAACAGCTGATCCCGACATTCACATAAGGACGATCGCAGCGGGTGTCAGGAGAAGTGACATCCCTGGGATCTGTCCCTTACTACAAGTACTACCACTCCCAACATGGAGTACACTCTGCTCCATGCTGGGAGCTGTAGTACCTGCATTAATAGACATATGGCAGCGAGTGTAACTTCTGACACCCGCTGCGATCTGTCTATTAATACAGGTACTACAGTTCCCAGCATGGAGCAGAGTGTGCTCCATGTTGGGAGTGGTAGTACTTGTAGTAAAGGAAAGATCACTGCGGGTATCACTCCTGACGCCCGCTGCGATCCTCCAGTATAATGTATGAATGCGGCGGCCGTTCTCCTATGGTCCCCTGCATGGCCGTATATATACACATATTCCTATTTCTCACAGAGAGCTGTGATTGGCTGGAACCATCTGGCCAATCACAGCTCTGCGGGAAATATGAATATGTGTATATATACGTGAGTGCAGGGGACCATAGAAGAGCAGCCGCCGCATCTATACATTATACAAGAGGATCGCAAGGGACCCCTGCGATCTGTCAATTAGTACATGTAACTACTACTCCCATCATGGAAGAGTGTGTTCCATGCTGGGAGTAGTAGTACTACCTAAAAAATGTTTAAAAAAAAAAAAAGTGAAAAACACGCACACACTACATTTTTGCTATTGTCGGCTACATTTTTAGTGCTTTACCCGCTCACATAAATTGATCCCTGTTTAAAAATGAATAAACATTTCATAATAAAAATCATACATTTCATTAGATACAATTTTTTCCATCACCACTGTATCTTTTTTATTATGATTTTTTTATGATACCCTACGAAATTTTAATAAAAAAGGTATCTCCATAACTTTTTAGGATCGCTAAAGTCCAAAAAAGAATAAAAAGATTTACTGAATGTACCCGAATACCGAATGTATCCGAGAAATCAAACTATCTGTATCCTTTTTATTAACTTTGTTATCAGAATTAATTCTTCACGTCGTTTATGGATAACGAATGCATTCGTTATTTACAGGTCGGGAAATAACGAATGTATTCGTTACTTTGCTATTCGTATTATCGTGGCTATTCGGGAATGTTCAAAATATGTTTTCGTGCATTCGGATGGGTCCGAATGCACGAAAACGGTAAAATTCGTTAATTTAGACATTCGTGCCGAACCGAATTGCACATGTCTAGTATGTATGGTGCGAGTGTATATGTGTATGATGTATCTGTGATGTGTGTATGTAATTTATGATGTGGGGGGGGCAGTGGCGGGTGTATGTATGATGTGTGCATATGTATGGTGTATATGTATGGTGCGAGTGTATATGTGTATGATGTATCTGTGATGTGTGTATGTAATTTATGATGTGGGGGGGCAGTGGCGGGTGTATGTATGATGTGTGCATATGTATGGTATATATGTATGGTGCGAGTGTATATGTGTATGATGTATCTGTGATGTGTGTATGTAATTTATGATGTGAGGGGGGGCAGTGGAGGGTGTATCTATGATGTGTGCATATGTATGGTGTATATGCATGGTGCGAGTGTATATGTGTATGATGTATCTGTGATGTGTGTATGTAATTTATAATGTGGGGGGACAGTGGCGGGTGTATGTATGATGTGTGCATATGTATGGTGTATATGTATGGTGCGAGTGTATATGTGTATGATGTATCTGTGATGTGTGTATGTAATTTATGATGTGGGGGGGGGCAGTGGAGGGTGTATCTATGATGTGTGCATATGTATGGTGTATATGCATGGTGCGAGTGTAAATGTGTATGATGTATCTGTGATGTGTGTATGTAATTTATGATGTGGGGGGGGCAGTGGCGGGTGTATGTATGATGTGTGCATATGTATGGTGTATATGTATGGTGCGAGTGTATATGTGTATGATGTATCTGTGATGTGTGTATGTAATTTATGATGTGAGGGGGGGGCAGTGGAGGGTGTATCTATGATGTGTGCATATGTATGGTGTATATGCATGGTGCGAGTGTATATGTGTATGATGTATCTGTGATGTGTGTATGTAATTTATAATGTGGGGGGGCAGTGGCGGGTGTATGTATGATGTGTGCATATGTATGGTGTATATGTATGGTGCGAGTGTATATGTGTATGATGTATCTGTGATATGTGTATGTAATTTATGATGTGGGGGGGGCAGTGGCGGGTGTATGTATGATGTGTGCATATGTATGGTGTATATGTATGGTGCGAGTGTATATGTGTATGATGTATCTGTGATGTGTGTATGTAATTTATGATGTGGGGGGGCAGTGGCGGGTGTATGTATGATGTGTGTATATGTATGGTGTATATGTATGGTGCGAGTGTATATGTGTATGATGTATCTGTGATGTGTGTATGTAATTTATGATGTGAGGGGGGGGCAGTGGAGGGTGTATCTATGATGTGTGCATATGTATGGTGTATATGCATGGTGCGAGCGTATATGTGTATGATGTATCTGTGATGTGTGTATGTAATTTATAATGTGGGGGGGCAGTGGCGGGTGTATGTATGATGTGTGCATATGTATGGTGTATATGTATGGTGCGAGTGTATATGTGTATGATGTATCTGTGATGTGTGTATGTAATTTATGATGTGGGGGGGGCAGTGGCGGGTGTATGTATGATGTGTGCATATGTATGGTGTATATGTATGGTGCGAGTGTATATGTGTATGATGTATCTGTGATGTGTGTATGTAATTTATGATGTGAGGGGGGGGCAGTGGAGGGTGTATCTATGATGTGTGCATATGTATGGTGTATATGCATGGTGCGAGTGTATATGTGTATGATGTATCTGTGATGTGTGTATGTAATTTATAATGTGGGGGGGCAGTGGCGGGTGTATGTATGATGTGTGCATATGTATGGTGTATATGTATGGTGCGAGTGTATATGTGTATGATGTATCTGTGATATGTGTATGTAATTTATGATGTGGGGGGGGGCAGTGGCGGGTGTATGTATGATGTGTGCATATGTATGGTGTATATGTATGGTGCGAGTGTATATGTGTATGATGTATCTGTGATGTGTGTATGTAATTTATGATGTGGGGGGGCAGTGGCGGGTGTATGTATGATGTGTGTATATGTATGGTGTATATGTATGGTGCGAGTGTATATGTGTATGATGTATCTGTGATGTGTGTATGTAATTTATGATGTGAGGGGGGGGCAGTGGAGGGTGTATCTATGATGTGTGCATATGTATGGTGTATATGCATGGTGCGAGCGTATATGTGTATGATGTATCTGTGATGTGTGTATGTAATTTATAATGTGGGGGGGCAGTGGCGGGTGTATGTATGATGTGTGCATATGTATGGTGTATATGTATGGTGCGAGTGTATATGTGTATGATGTATCTGTGATGTGTGTATGTAATTTATGATGTGGGGGGGGCAGTGGCGGGTGTATGTATGATGTGTGCATATGTATGGTGTATATGTATGGTGCGAGTGTATATGTGTATGATGTATCTGTGATGTGTGTATGTAATTTATGATGTGGGGGGGGGCAGTGGCGGATGTATGTATGATGTGTGCATATGTATGGTGTATATGTATGGTGCGAGTGTATATGTGTATGATGTATCTGTGATGTGTGTATGTAATTTATGATGTGGGGGGGCAGTGGCGGGTGTATGTATGATGTGTGCATATGTATGGTGTATATGTATGGTGCGAGTGTATATGTGTATGATGTATCTGTGATGTGTGTATGTAATTTATGATGTGGGGGGGCAGTGGCGGGTGTATGTATGATGTGTGCATATGTATGGTGTATATGTATGGTGCGAGTGTATATGTGTATGATGTATCTGTGATGTGTGTATGTAATTTATGATGTGGGGGGGGGGCAGTGGCGGGTGTATGTATGATGTGTGCATATGTATGGTGTATATGTATTGTGCGAGTGTATATGTGTATGATGTATCTGTGATGTGTGTATGTAATTTATGATGTGGGGGGGGAGCAGTGGCGGGTGTATGTATGATGTGTGCATATGTATGGTGTGTATGTATGGTGCGAGTGTATATGTGTATGATGTATCTGTGATGTGTGTATGTAATTTATGATGTGGGGGGGCAGTGGCGGATGTATGTATGATGTGTGCATATGTATGGTGTATATGTATGGTGCGAGTGTATATGTGTATGATGTATCTGTGATGTGTGTATGTAATTTATGATGTGGGGGGGCAGTGGCGGGTGTATGTATGATGTGTGCATATGTATGGTGTATATGTATGGTGCGAGTGTATATGTGTATGATGTATCTGTGATGTGTGTATGTAATTTATGATGTGGGGGGGCAGTGGCGGGTGTATGTATGATGTGTGCATATGTATGGTGTATATGTATGGTGCGAGTGTATATGTGTATGATGTATCTGTGATGTGTGTATGTAATTTTTGATGTGGGGGGGGCAGTGGCGGGTGTATGTATGATGTGTGCATATGTATGGTGTATATGTATGGTGCGAGTGTATATGTGTATGATGTATCTGTGATGTGTGTATGTAATTTATGATGCGGGGGGGGGCAGTGGCAGGGGTATGTATGATGTGTGCATATGTATGGTGCGAGTGTATATGTGTATGATGTATCTGTGATGTGTGTATGTAATTTATGATGTGGGGGGGGGGCAGTGGCGGGTGTATGTATGATGTGTGCATATGTATGGTGTATATGTATGGTGCGAGTGTATATGTGTATGATGTATCTGTGATGTGTGTATGTAATTTATGATGTGGGGGGGGCAGTGGCGGGTGTATGTATGATGTGTGCATATGTATGGTGTATATGTATTGTGCGAGTGTATATGTGTATGATGTATCTGTGATGTGTGTATGTAATTTATTATGTGGGGGGGGGCAGTGGCGGATGTATGTATGATGTGTGCATATGTATGGTGTATATGTATGGTGCGAGTGTATATGTGTATGATGTATCTGTGATGTGTGTATGTAATTTATGATGTGGGGGGGGCAGTGGCGGTGTATGTATGATGTGTGCATATGTATGGTGTAAATGTATGGTGCGAGTGTATATGTGTATGATGTATCTGTGATGTGTGTATGTAATTTATGATGTGGGGGGGCAGTGGCGGGTGTATGTATGATGTGTGCATATGTATGGTGTATATGTATGGTGCGAGTGTATATGTGTATGATGTATCTGTGATGTGTGTATGCAATTTATAATGTGGGGGGGGGGCAGTGGCGGGTGTATGTATGATGTGTGCATATGTATGGTGTATATGTATGGTGCGAGTGTATATGTGTATGATGTATCTGTGATGTGTGTATGTAATTTATGATGTGGGGGGGCAGTGGCGGGTGTATGTATGATGTGTGCATATGTATGGTGTATATGTATGGTGCGAGTGTATATGTGTATGATGCATCTGTGATGTGTGTATGTAATTTATGATGTGGGGGGGGGCAGTGGCGGGTGTATGTATGATGTGTGCATATGTATGGTGTATATGTATGGTGCGAGTGTATATGTGTATGATGTATCTGTGATGTGTGTATGTAATTTATGATGTGGGGGGGCAGTGGCGGGTGTATGTATGATGTGTGAATATGTATGGTGTATATGTATGGTGCGAGTGTATAAGTGTATGATGTATCTGTGATGTGTGTATGTAATTTATGATGTGAGGGGGGCAGTGGCGGGTGTATGTATGATGTGTGCATATGTATGGTGTATATGTATGGTGCGAGTGTATATGTGTATGATGTATCTGTGATGTGTGTATGTAATTTATGATGTGGGGGGGCAGTGGCGGGTGTATGTATGATGTGTGCATATGTATGGTGTATATGTATGGTGCGAGTGTATATGTGTATGATGTATCTGTGATGTGTGTATGTAATTTATGATGTGGGGGGGCAGTGGCGGGTGTATTTATGATGTGTGCATATGTATGGTGTATATGCATGGTGCGAGTGTATATGTGTATGATGTATCTGTGATGTGTGTATGTAATTTATGATGTGGGGGGGGGGCAGTGGCGGGTGTATGTATGATGTGTGCATATGTATGGTGTATATGTATGGTGCGAGTGTATATGTGTATGATGTATTTGTGATGTGTGTATGTAATTTATGATGTGGGGGGGCAGTGGCGGGTGTATGTATGATGTGTGCATATGTATGGTGTGTATGTATGGTGCGAGTGTATATGTGTATGATGTATCTGTGATGTGTGTATGTAATTTATGATGTGGGGGGGCAGTGGCGGGTTTATGTATGATGTGTGCATATGTATGGTATATATGTATGGTGCGAGTGTATATGTGTATGATGTATCTGTGATGTGTGTATGTAATTTATGATGTGGGGGGGCAGTGGAGGGTGTATCTATGATGTGTGCATATGTATGGTGTATATGCATGGTGCGAGTGTATATGTGTATGATGTATCTGTGATGTGTGTATGTAATTTATAATGTGGGGGGGCAGTGGCGGGTGTATGTATGATGTGTGCATATGTATGGTGTATATGTATGGTGCGAGTGTATATGTGTATGATGTATCTGTGATGTGTGTATGTAATTTATGATGTGGGGGGGCAGTGGCGGGTGTATGTATGATGTGTGCATATGTATGGTGTATATGTATGGTGCGAGTGTATATGTGTATGATGTATCTGTGATGTGTGTATGTAATTTATGATGTGGGGGGGGGCAGTGGCGGATGTATGTATGATGTGTGCATATGTATGGTGTATATGTATGGTGCGAGTGTATATGTGTATGATGTATCTGTGATGTGTGTATGTAATTTATGATGTGGGGGGGGCAGTGGCGGGTGTATGTATGATGTGTGCATATGTATGGTGTATATGTATGGTGCGAGTGTATATGTGTATGATGTATCTGTGATGTGTGTATGTAATTTATGATGTGGGGGGGCAGTGGCGGATGTATGTATGATGTGTGCATATGTATGGTGTATATGTATGGTGCGAGTGTATATGTGTATGATGTATCTGTGATGTGTGTATGTAATTTATGATGTGGGGGGGCAGTGGCGGGTGTATGTATGATGTGTGCATATGTATGGTGTATATGTATGGTGCGAGTGTATATGTGTATGATGTATCTGTGATGTGTGTATGCAATTTATGATGTAGGGGGGGGCAGTGGCGGGTGTATGTATGATGTGTGCATATGTATGGTGTATATGTATGGTGCGAGTGTATATGTGTATGATGTATCTGTGATGTGTGTATGTAATTTATGATGTGGGGGGGGGGCAGTGGCGGGTGTATGTATGATGTGTGCATATGTATGGTGTATATGTATGGTGCGAGTGTATATGTGTATGATGTATCTGTGATGTGTGTATGTCATTTATGATGTGGGGGGGGCAGTGGCGGGTGTATGTATGATGTGTGCATATGTATGGTGTATATGTATGGTGCGAGTGTATATGTGTATGATGTATCTGTGATGTGTGTATGTAATTTATGATGTGGGGGGGCAGTGGCGGGTGTATGTATGATGTGTGAATATGTATGGTGTATATGTATGGTGCGAGTGTATAAGTGTATGATGTATCTGTGATGTGTGTATGTAATTTATGATGTGAGGGGGGCAGTGGCGGGTGTATGTATGATGTGTGCATATGTATGGTGTATATGTATGGTGCGAGTGTATATGTGTATGATGTATCTGTGATGTGTGTATGTAATTTATGATGTGGGGGGGCAGTGGCGGGTGTATGTATGATGTGTGCATATGTATGGTGTATATGTATGGTGCGAGTGTATATGTGTATGATGTATCTGTGATGTGTGTATGTAATTTATGATGTGGGGGGGCAGTGGCGGGTGTATTTATGATGTGTGCATATGTATGGTGTATATGCATGGTGCGAGTGTATATGTGTATGATGTATCTGTGATGTGTGTATGTAATTTATGATGTGGGGGGGGGGGGCAGTGGCGGGTGTATGTATGATGTGTGCATATGTATGGCGTATATGTATGGTGCGAGTGTATATGTGTATGATGTATTTGTGATGTGTGTATGTAATTTATGATGTGGGGGGGCAGTGGCGGGTGTATGTATGATGTGTGCATATGTATGGTGTATATGTATGGTGCGAGTGTATATGTGTATGATGTAACTGTGATGTGTGTATGTAATTTATGATGTGGAGGGGCAGTGGCGGGTGTATGTATGATGTGTGCATATGTATGGTGTACATGTATGGTGCGAGTGTATATGTGTATGATGTATCTGTGATGTGTGTATGTAATTTATGATGTGGGGGGGGCAGTGGCGGGTGTATGTATGATGTGTGCATATGTATGGTGTATATGTATTGTGCGAGTGTATATGTGTATGATGTATCTGTGATGTGTGTATGTAATTTATTATGTGGGGGGGGCAGTGGCGGGTGTATGTATGATGTGTACATATGTATGGTGTGTATGTATGGTGCGAGTGTATATGTGTATGATGTATCTGTGATGTGTGTATGTAATTTATGATGTGGGGGGGCAGTGGCGGGTGTATGTATGATGTGTGCATATGTATGGTGTATATGTATGGTGCGAGTGTATATGTGTATGATGTATCTGTGATGTGTGTATGTAATTTATGATGTGGGGGGGGCAGTGGCGGATGTATGTATGATGTGTGCATATGTATGGTGTATATGTATGGTGCGAGTGTATATGTGTATGATGTATCTGTGATGTGTGTATGTAATTTATGATGTGGGGGGGCAGTGGCGGGTGTATGTATGATGTGTGCATATGTATGGTATATATGTATGGTGCGAGTGTATATGTGTATGATGTATCTGTGATGTGTGTATGTAATTTATGATGTGAGGGGGGGGGCAGTGGAGGGTGTATCTATGATGTGTGCATATGTATGGTGTATATGCATGGTGCGAGTGTATATGTGTATGATGTATCTGTGATGTGTGTATGTAATTTATAATGTGGGGGGGGCAGTGGCGGGTGTATGTATGATGTGTGCATATGTATGGTGTATATGTATGGTGCGAGTGTATATGTGTATGATGTATCTGTGATGTGTGTATGTAATTTATGATGTGGGGGGGGCAGTGGCGGGTGTATGTATGATGTGTGCATATGTATGGTGTATATGTATGGTGTGAGTGTATATGTGTATGATGTATCTGTGATGTGTGTATGTAATTTATGATGTGGGGGGGGGGCAGTTGCGGATGTATGTATGATGTGTGCATATGTATGGTGTATATGTATGGTGCGAGTGTATATGTGTATGATGTATCTGTGATGTGTGTATGTAATTTATGATGTGGGGGGGCAGTGGCGGGTGTATGTATGATGTGTGCATATGTATGGTGTATATGTTTGGTGCGAGTGTATATGTGTATGATGTATCTGTGATGTGTGTATGTAATTTATGATGTGGGGGGGGGCAGTGGCGGATGTATGTATGATGTGTGCATATGTATGGTGTATATGTATGGTGCGAGTGTATATGTGTATGATGTATCTGTGATGTGTGTATGTAATTTATGATGTGGGGGGGCAGTGGCGGGTGTATGTATGATGTGTGCATATGTATGGTGTATATGTATGGTGCGAGTGTATATGTGTATGATGTATCTGTGATGTGTGTATGTAATTTATGATGTGGGGGGGCAGTGGCGGGTGTATGTATGATGTGTGCATATGTATGGTGTATATGTATGGTGCGAGTGTATATGTGTATGATGTATCTGTGATGTGTGTATGCAATTTATGATGTGGGGGGGTCAGTGGCGGGTGTATGTATGATGTGTGCATATGTATGGTGTATATGTATGGTGCGAGTGTATATGTGTATGATGTATCTGTGATGTGTGTATGTAATTTATGATGTGGGGGGGGGGGCAGTGGCGGGTGTATGTATGATGTGTGCATATGTATGGTGTATATGTATGGTGCGAGTGTATATGTGTATGATGTATCTGTGATGTGTGTATGTAATTTATGATGTGGGGGGGGCAGTGGCGGGTGTATGTATGATGTGTGCATATGTATGGTGTATATGTATGGTGCGAGTGTATATGTGTATGATGTATCTGTGATGTGTGTATGTAATTTATGATGTGGGGGGGCAGTGGCGGGTGTATGTATGATGTGTGCATATGTATGGTGTATATGTATGGTGCGAGTGTATATGTGTATGATGTATCTGTGATGTGTGCATGTAATTTATGATGTGGGGGGGCAGTGGCGGGTGTATGTATGATGTGTGCATATGTATGGTGTATATGTATGGTGCGAGTGTATATGTGTATGATGTATCTGTGATGTGTGTATGCAATTTATGATGTGGGGGGGCAGTGGCGGGTGTATGTATGATGTGTGCATATGTATGGTGTATATGTATGGTGCGAGTGTATATGTGTATGATGTATCTGTGATGTGTGTATGTAATTTATGATGTGGGGGGGCAGTGGCGGGTGTATGTATGATGTGTGCATATGTATGGTGTATATGCATGATGCGAGTGTATATGTGTATGATGTATCTGTGATGTGTGTATGTAATTTATGATGTGGGGGGGGGCAGTGGCGGGTGTATGTATGATGTGTGCATATGTATGGCGTATATGTATGGTGCGAGTGTATATGTGTATGATGTATTTGTGATGTGTGTATGTAATTTATGATGTGGGGGGGCAGTGTCGGGTGTATGTATGATGTGTGCATATGTATGGTGTATATGTATGGTGCGAGTGTATATGTGTATGATGTATCTGTGATGTGTGTATGTAATTTATGATGTGGAGTGGCAGTGGCGGGTGTATGTATGATGTGTGCATATGTATGGTGTATATGTATGGTGCGAGTGTATATGTGTATGATGTATTTGTGATGTGTGTATGTAATTTATGATGTGGGGGGGGCAGTGGCGGGTGTATGTATGATGTGTGCATATGTATGGTGTATATGTATGGTGCGAGTGTATATGTGTATGATGTATCTGTGATGTGTGTATGTAATTTATGATGTGGGGGGGCAGTGGCGGGTGTATGTATGATGTGTGAATATGTATGGTGTATATGTATGGTGCGAGTGTATAAGTGTATGATGTATCTGTGATGTGTGTATGTAATTTATGATGTGAGGGGGGCAGTGGCGGGTGTATGTATGATGTGTGCATATGTATGGTGTATATGTATGGTGCGAGTGTATATGTGTATGATGTATCTGTGATGTGTGTATGTAATTTATGATGTGGGGGGGCAGTGGCGGGTGTATGTATGATGTGTGCATATGTATGGTGTATATGTATGGTGCGAGTGTATATGTGTATGATGTATCTGTGATGTGTGTATGTAATTTATGATGTGGGGGGGCAGTGGCGGGTGTATTTATGATGTGTGCATATGTATGGTGTATATGCATGGTGCGAGTGTATATGTGTATGATGTATTTGTGATGTGTGTATGTAATTTATGATGTGGGGGGGGGGGCAGTGGCGGGTGTATGTATGATGTGTGCATATGTATGGCGTATATGTATGGTGCGAGTGTATATGTGTATGATGTATTTGTGATGTGTGTATGTAATTTATGATGTGGGGGGGCAGTGGCGGGTGTATGTATGATGTGTGCATATGTATGGTGTATATGTATGGTGCGAGTGTATATGTGTATGATGTAACTGTGATGTGTGTATGTAATTTATGATGTGGAGGGGCAGTGGCGGGTGTATGTATGATGTGTGCATATGTATGGTGTATATGTATGGTGCGAGTGTATATGTGTATGATGTATCTGTGATGTGTGTATGTAATTTATGATGTGGGGGGGGCAGTGGCGGGTGTATGTATGATGTGTGCATATGTATGGTGTATATGTATTGTGCGAGTGTATATGTGTATGATGTATCTGTGATGTGTGTATGTAATTTATTATGTGGGGGGGGCAGTGGCGGGTGTATGTATGATGTGTACATATGTATGGTGTGTATGTATGGTGCGAGTGTATATGTGTATGATGTATCTGTGATGTGTGTATGTAATTTATGATGTGGGGGGGCAGTGGCGGGTGTATGTATGATGTGTGCATATGTATGGTGTATATGTATGGTGCGAGTGTATATGTGTATGATGTATCTGTGATGTGTGTATGTAATTTATGATGTGGGGGGGGCAGTGGCGGATGTATGTATGATGTGTGCATATGTATGGTGTATATGTATGGTGCGAGTGTATATGTGTATGATGTATCTGTGATGTGTGTATGTAATTTATGATGTGGGGGGGCAGTGGCGGGTGTATGTATGATGTGTGCATATGTATGGTATATATGTATGGTGCGAGTGTATATGTGTATGATGTATCTGTGATGTGTGTATGTAATTTATGATGTGAGGGGGGGGCAGTGGAGGGTGTATCTATGATGTGTGCATATGTATGGTGTATATGCATGGTGCGAGTGTATATGTGTATGATGTATCTGTGATGTGTGTATGTAATTTATAATGTGGGGGGGCAGTGGCGGGTGTATGTATGATGTGTGCATATGTATGGTGTATATGTATGGTGCGAGTGTATATGTGTATGATGTATCTGTGATGTGTGTATGTAATTTATGATGTGGGGGGGGCAGTGGCGGGTGTATGTATGATGTGTGCATATGTATGGTGTATATGTATGGTGTGAGTGTATATGTGTATGATGTATCTGTGATGTGTGTATGTAATTTATGATGTGGGGGGGGGCAGTTGCGGATGTATGTATGATGTGTGCATATGTATGGTGTATATGTATGGTGCGAGTGTATATGTGTATGATGTATCTGTGATGTGTGTATGTAATTTATGATGTGGGGGGGCAGTGGCGGGTGTATGTATGATGTGTGCATATGTATGGTGTATATGTTTGGTGCGAGTGTATATGTGTATGATGTATCTGTGATGTGTGTATGTAATTTATGATGTGGGGGGGGGCAGTGGCGGATGTATGTATGATGTGTGCATATGTATGGTGTATATGTATGGTGCGAGTGTATATGTGTATGATGTATCTGTGATGTGTGTATGTAATTTATGATGTGGGGGGGCAGTGGCGGGTGTATGTATGATGTGTGCATATGTATGGTGTATATGTATGGTGCGAGTGTATATGTGTATGATGTATCTGTGATGTGTGTATGTAATTTATGATGTGGGGGGGCAGTGGCGGGTGTATGTATGATGTGTGCATATGTATGGTGTATATGTATGGTGCGAGTGTATATGTGTATGATGTATCTGTGATGTGTGTATGCAATTTATGATGTGGGGGGGTCAGTGGCGGGTGTATGTATGATGTGTGCATATGTATGGTGTATATGTATGGTGCGAGTGTATATGTGTATGATGTATCTGTGATGTGTGTATGTAATTTATGATGTGGGGGGGGGGGGGCAGTGGCGGGTGTATGTATGATGTGTGCATATGTATGGTGTATATGTATGGTGCGAGTGTATATGTGTATGATGTATCTGTGATGTGTGTATGCAATTTATGATGTGGGGGGGCAGTGGCGGGTGTATGTATGATGTGTGCATATGTATGGTGTATATGTATGGTGCGAGTGTATATGTGTATGATGTATCTGTGATGTGTGTATGTAATTTATGATGTGGGGGGGCAGTGGCGGGTGTATGTATGATGTGTGCATATGTATGGTGTATATGCATGGTGCGAGTGTATATGTGTATGATGTATCTGTGATGTGTGTATGTAATTTATGATGTGGGGGGGGCAGTGGCGGGTGTATGTATGATGTGTGCATATGTATGGCGTATATGTATGGTGCGAGTGTATATGTGTATGATGTATTTGTGATGTGTGTATGTAATTTATGATGTGGGGGGGCAGTGGCGGGTGTATGTATGATGTGTGCATATGTATGGTGTATATGTATGGTGCGAGTGTATATGTGTATGATGTATCTGTGATGTGTGTATGTAATTTATGATGTGGAGGGGCAGTGGCGGGTGTATGTATGATGTGTGCATATGTATGGTGTATATGTATGGTGCGAGTGTATATGTGTATGATGTATTTGTGATGTGTGTATGTAATTTATGATGTGGGGGGGGCAGTGGCGGGTGGATGTATGATGTGTGCATATGTATGGCGTATATGTATGGTGCGAGTGTATATGTGTATGATGTATCTGTGATGTGTGTATGTAATTTATGATGTGGGGGGGGCAGTGGCGGGTGTATGTATGATGTGTGCATATGTATGGTGTATATGTATGGTGCAAGTGTATATGTGTATGATGTATCTGTGATGTGTGTATGTAATTTATGATATGGGGGGGGGGGCACTGCCGCCACAGCCAGTTGTGCCATCTAGTTTTTTATTTTTAGTGTCTTCTGGCCACCCGCACTGAATTGCACCCCCAGAATCCCGCCCCCTTAATACTCACCCGCCGACCAAGAGCCCCACGGATGCAGGCAAACACATCCGAACCAAAACTACAACTCCCAGCATGTTGCACCATAACCTAAACTGTTGAACTATAAAGTGCAACATGCTGGGAGTTGTAGTGTTGGTTCGGGTCAGCTGCAGAGCCATAGGCTGCATCAGGGCATGCTGGGTGTTGTAGTTACTAACTGCAATTCCCAGTATTCCCTGACACAGCCTATGGCTCTGCAGCTGACATGAACCAAAACTACAACTCCCAGCATGTTCCACAATAACCTTAACTGTACTACTATACAGTGCAACATGCCGCAACACCCAAACAACCATAGGCTGCATCAGGGCATGCTGGGAGTTGTAGTAATCTAGTAACTAAATGCAACCTCCAGCATTTTCTGACACAAAATGCACCACACAAACTGGAGAAGCAGAACCCCCCCCCCCCCAGTAACACATAAGTCCCTATGAAGACTGAAAAATAGTGATTAAAATATTTGAAAAAGTGCGTATATATGTGAATAAGCCCCTTTCCTAATAAAAGTTTCCAATTTTCTTTAAATAAAAATAATGTACAAAAATAAACATGAGTGGTGTCTCTGCATGTGGAAATATCCAGACTATTAAAATATGATGTTAATTAAACCGTACGGTGAACGGTGTAAATGTAAAAGAATAGTCCAGAATTGTTAATTTTTGGTCACTTCATATGAGAAATTTTTTATGGTGATCAAAAAGTTACATCTAGACTTTTCTGTGGTTGCCTCGGGTGTAAGAGGAGCTACAGCTATCCCACCTCTAATACCCTGTCATGCTGCGATCACCTATTAAACCATTAGATCACCGCTGTCAGCAGTGTCTAAAGGAATCTTATATCCATCCCTGGTGGTCTAGTGGGGGGGATCAGACTATTTTGGTCGAAATTATTTTGTCTACCAGGACAAGTGGATTGTGTTCCGCTTTAGCCCCTTGGACAAGTAGTTTTTTTTTAAATTTCCACACCCCTGCTCACATTAGGTAGCCATAGCCCCCCCCCCCCCCAAACACACACACACAGACACACACAGACAAACTTACCTGCCCTGCACAGCGCTTCTCCTCTCCAGCGGCGGCCTGACGAGTGACGTCACTGACGTCCTCCTGAGTGGGTCTGCAGAAGTACGTCACTTGTGCGACGTCCCTCATCAGACCCCGGTCGGCCGGAGGCAGACTCACTGTCTAAAGTGCCCGCTGCGCTATTATACCCCGCAGCTGCTTTAGAACAGTGAGCAGCGGCGCCAACCCTACCATGAACCTACTAGGCACAAAAAATAAAGGGGGCAGCAAAATGCCGCCCCTGAAAAGTGCCACCTGGAATGGGTCCCTGTACTGTGACATCACTCTGTATATTATCCCTGTACTGTGACATCACTCTGTATATTATCCCTGTACTGTGACATCACTGTTTATTATTCCTGTACTGTGACATCACTGTGTGTATTATCTCTGTACTGTGACATCACTGTGTATTATCCCTGTACTGTGACATCACTGTGTGTATTATCGCTGTACTGTGACATCACTGTGTGTATTATCTCTGTACTGTGACATCACTGTGTGTATTATCCCTGTACTGTGACATCACTGTGTATTATCCCTGTACTGTGACATCACTGTGTATTATCCCTGTACTGTGACATCACTGTGTATTATCCCTGTGCTGTGACATCACTGTGCATTATCCCTGTACTGTGACATCACTGTGTGTATTATTTCTGAACTATAACATCACTGTGTGTTATCTCTATACTGCAACATCACTGTTGATACTTACACTGCACTGTGACATCACTGTATATATTAAGCCTGTATACCCTAATGTCACTGTACATATTTACCTTGCACTGCGAGTGACAATACAGGGTAAATATGCACAGTTCAGAGTTAATATAAACAGTAATGTCTCTGTACAGGGACAATAAACAGTTTTGCCACTACAGGGTTAATAAACGCAGTGTTGTCACAGTAGGGGGTAACTATACAGTGATGTCATTGTACCGGGAAAATATACACAGTGAAGTCAGCATTCAAGAATAATAAACTGTGATGTCACTACAGGGTTGTTATACACAGTGACATCAAATTACAGGATGAAGCACAGTGATGTCACAGTTTATGAAGCACAGTGATCAAAAACTACAAATTGACCCAATAAGGGGCTAAGAGGCCAAAACAATATAATTATCCAAACCCCATGGCAGCAGCCTGGGGTGCAAAACACCTCAAATTACTCCCCCCCTAAAACATAACTTTTAATTGTGTATATATTAAAAGATAACAAATCCAGAAGGTGATGATTAAAAATACAGTGTCACATGGGAGAATAAGCCCAACATCCCAATTGTGACACTTATTAAAAACACAAAATTGCCGCCTCTACATGTTTCGCCGTCACCACGGCGTTCTCAAGAGGCAATATGTGCCAACAACACTCCAAAATGGCGGCAGGGGGTATTTATAGACCATCCCCCTATCATCATCAGTCAGCGACATCCATATCCAGCCTATCCCAGATATCCTAGTATTACTCCAATCATGATTCAATATATGAATCACTTCCCAGGTACTCCCGCTGTTGGGGACCAATTTTGTGTTTTTAAAGGAGTAGTCCAGTGGTGATTCAGTGGTGAGCAACTTATCCCCTATCCTAAGGATAGGGGATAAGTTGCAGATCGCGGGGGGTCCGACCCCTGGGGCCCCCCGCGATCTCCTGTAGGGAGCCCCGACAGCCTGCTGGAAGGGGGCGTGTCGACCTCCGCACGAGGCGGCGGCCGACACGCCCCCTCAATACAACTCTATGGCAGAGCCGAAGCGCTGCCTTCGGCAATCTCCGGCTCTGCCATAGAGATGTATTGAGGGGGCGTGTCGGCCGCCGCCTCGTGCGGGGGTCGACACCCGCTATCTCGGCGGAGAGCCGGGGCCCCGTACAGAGAGATCGCAGGGGGCCCCAGCGGTCGGACCCCCCGCGATCTCAAACTTATCCCCTATCCTTAGGATAGGGGATAAGTTTTTCACCACTGGACTACCCCTTTAATAAGAAGCACAGTGATGTCACAGAGACTACAGAATGTACAACTGTACGTATGATAAAGATGGCGGGATGCTATCGAAACGTCACACATACATGGGGGAATAAAACACTTTGTTTTTGCACCTTATCTGGGAGTGCCGCTGGATCTTTAGTTTTGTAGATAGATAGATAGATGATATATAGATAGATAGATAGATAATAATAGATATGAGATAGATAGATGATAGATATGAGATAGATAATAGATAGGAGATAGATAGATATGAGATAGATAGATAGATAGATAGATAGATGATAGATACTATCTCTTTCTAGCTATCTATCTAAAACAAATAAAAAGGTCACAACCAAAATCCAGAAATTAGAGAGAAGTCGGGGTGCCCGCATACTTGGAACCTGGGTCCACTGGTTCCTCAATCCAGACAAAGAACAATATGATGCAACACGCCACAAGTTTGCAGAAAATGGTGGTTTATTCCATCATGTGCATAGTCCATAGTTCATGCACATGATGGAATAAACCACCATTTTCTGCAAACTTGTGGCGTGTTGCATCATATTGTTCTTTATCTATCTTTCTTTCTATATCCTATCTATCTATATCATATCAATCTATATCTATCATATCCATCTATCTCCTATCTATCTATCTATATCATATATATCTATCATCTATCTATCTATCTATCTATCATCTATTTATCTATCTATCTATCTCATATCTATCTATATATCCATCTATTTATGTATCTATCTATCTATATATCATCTATCTATCTCTCATATCTATCTTTCATCTATCTCTCATTTATCTGAGATATATATGAGATAGATAGATAAATAGAAAGATAGATAGATAGATAGATAGATACATAAATAGATAGATGGATATAGATAGATGGATAGATAGATATATATGAGATAGATAGATAGATAGATATGATATAGATAGATAGATAGATATGAGATAGATAGATAGATACATAAATAGATAGATGGATATAGATAGATGGATATATATATATATATATATACGAGATAGATAGATAGATAGATATTATATAGATAGATAGATATGAGATAGATGGATAGATAGATAGATGATTCATAGATCAGTGTCTCCCAACTAGGAGGGCCTCCAGCTGTTGCAAAACCACAACTCCCAGTATGCTCATAAAGCCAAGCAAAACCACAACTCCCAGTATGCTCATAAAGCCAAAGGAATGCTGGGAGTTGTAGTTTTGCAACAGCTGGAGGCCCCCTGGTTGGGAAACTGATCTATCTTTCTCCTATCTATCTATATCATATAAATTTATCTATATCATATCCATCTATCTATATCATATCCATCTATCTCCTATCTATCTATCTGTCTATATCATATCTATCTATCATCTATCTATCGATCTGTCTATCATCTATCTATCCATCTATTTACCGTATGTATCTTTCTATATATCATCTCTCTATCTATATATCATCTATTTATCTATCTATCTCTCATATCTATCTAGCTATCTCTCGTCTATCTCTCATCTATCTGAGTTAGATAGATAGATAGATAGATAGATATGAGATAGATAGATAGATGAGAGATAGATAGATATGAGAAAGATAGATAGATGCATAAATAGATGGATATAGATAGATGGATGGATAGATATGAGATAGATAGATAGATAGATAGGAGATTGATAGATAGATATTAGATAGATAGATGCATAAATAGATGGATATAGATAGATGGATGGATAGATATGAGATAGATAGATAGATAGATAGATAGATAGATAGATAGATAGGAGATTGATAGATAGATAGATAGATAGATAGATAGATCAGTGTTCCCCAACCTGGGGGCCTCCAGCTGTTGCAAAACTACAACTCCCAGTATGCTCATAAAGCCAAAGCAATGCTGGGAGTTGTAGTTTTGCAACAGCTGGAGGCCCCCTGGTTGGGAAACACTGAACAACCTCCCACTGTCTCCCGAACTACAACTTTCCCCCTCTCCCCCAAGCAAGTTACTTACTTTAAAAGGGCAGCATCAGCAGTGGGCACTGGGCAGGTAAGTCTTCCATACTGGTGGTGTCCGGGCCTGTATACACACAGCAAGCCTGCTCCACAAGGTCCAGCAGCAGCATACAGGGGAGTGAGAGAGGGGGAGGAGCTTCCTGTCTGCTCTTCCCAGTCTGCATAGCGCGGCCCCTGCGTGGTGACAGAGCTGCTGGCTGAAGATTTATTAAATAAAAGGATGGCGGAGTAGATGGCTCCGGGGGGCGGGGGGTGCAGCGGGGGCTCGGGCCCCTTACTGGTGAACTAGCTGTACCCCCCTGAGGGCCATAAGAGCTGCTAGTGATCTACTGCTGCTAGGGGAGGCACAAGGGGGGGCCAATCATGATGTAGGGGGGGGCCGTGGCCCCCTCTGCCCCCCCCCCCCCCCCTAGAGACGCCACTGGGCCGCCTGCAGGGGTGGTTGAACGCAGCATCCATCCGGGTACTGTCAAACTTGCTGTGGTCGGGGAGTATGCGGTGGTATGTGGCCTAATGCTGGCCTCTGGGGCCGGACCTGGAGAGGGCAGCGGGCCCCCTCTCACGCTGCGCCCCTGTGCAGCTGAACCGGCTGCACAGTTCGTCTGTTTTCTCTCTGAGGTGGGGGGGGGGGGGGGGGGTTCAGGAGGTCTTTCAGCAGCCCTTTCTCCGATCAGCAGCAGTTTCTATAGCAGGCGACCAGCCCCAGCAGCCTTTCTCTTAAAGTGGCAGAGGATCAGCAGGGGCTGGTCGGGCGCAGCGCTGGGGCTCGCCGCCTGCAGGCAGGATGGAACTGGAACTGCTGTATTAAACTTCAATCCCGGCGGTCTTCCGGAGAGTGAGGAGTAACTTGCGCTAGTCGGGTCCCTGAGCGAGGCCCCCCATTAACGCGAGAACTGAGGCGGTGGCCTATTATGCTAGAGCCACCTCTGCTGTCAGTTGGCCAGCCTGCTGCAGTCAGCCCAGGAAGCCTCATTGCTTCCGGCACGGCCAGTCTTGCGGCCGGCCGTGCGACAACCACTGTCAGGGGCCGGGCCAAGAACTCTTCTTTAACATGGTGCGGCCGGTGCATTGCCATAGAATGAGATGGTCCGCCTCCATCACATCCTATTGGCTCACTCTTGTCACATGACATATTTAAACGTGACACATCGATGCGCACAGCAGTGTCAGTTTGGCTATCACAGGGAGAGGATCTCCTCTCCCTGTGATAGCTGAAGCTGCACGGAGCTCTCATGGCCTCTGTGGCCCGACAGAAGTTCACACATTTACGCAGCTCATACGGCTGGCTCATATACATTTACTGTTGATCCACAGCGCTATCGGGATCCCGATGCCCGAAGGCGCTGTCATCAGTGTGCGTCCCCGCGAGCGCCCCCCGCCCGCAGCTCTACTCCCCGTCCCCCGCAGCTCTACTCCCCGTCCCGTTAACGCTCAGGGAGCGGGGAACAGAAAGTAGAGCATCGGGCGCAGGTTAAGTTATTTGTGTAGTGCTGCGCATGCGCAGTACTACTTTACCTGCACCCGATGCTCTACTTTCTGTTCCCCGCTCCCTGAGCGTTAACGGGACGGGGAGTAGAGCTGCAGGGGACGGGGAGTAGAGCTGCGGGGCGCTCGCGGGGACGCACACTGATGACAGCGCCATCGGGCATCGGGATCCCGATAGCGCTGTGGATCAACAGTACATGTAATAATAGAGTAAGTGTATATGAGCCAGCCGTATGAGCTGCGTACATGTGTGAACTTCTGTCGGGCAACAGAGGCCATGAGAGCTCCGTGCAGCTTCAGCTATCATAGGGAGAGGAGATCCTCTCCCTGTGATAGCCAAACTGACACTGCTGTGCGCATCGATGCGTGACGTTTAAATATGTCACGTGACAAGAGTGAGCCAATAGGATGTGATGGAGGCGGACCATCTCATTCTATGGCAAATCTCGTTCTACGGCAATGCACCGGCCATTCGGCAGTCAAGGTGATCGGCCCACCGGGGATTTTCCCGGTATCCCAGTCCAGCCTTGACTCTGGCTGGGTTGCAGTCACCCACCAGTACACACAGCAGACCCTAAACCCATATCATTATTGCTAAGCAGGAAGATGGGAGTCCATTTCACTCTGATGGACCATTTTTAAATGCAATCCATAACCTGGCTTTGGCAGGAACCCTTCTTACTCCTCCTACTTGCATTTGATACTGGGTTTAGGATCTGCATAGGAAACACACACACAAGCACACACTTACCTGTGTTGCCTGCTGACGCCTCCTTGGCTGTCCCCAAACGGTATAAAACCTACAGCCACGGGAAGCTGTAAGGATAGAGGACATACCTGTATCCTATTGGACTCACTTGTCTTGGTTAAATCCAGCTTATTTGACAACCTATGGTGCTGCTGCTTCTGCTCATGGCAGTGCTGCTTCTGACAAGGCTGTTCTTTGGTGGGCCTAGGCGACATCACAATCTCCATGGTTACATACACAACAAAGGTCAGATGTTGTTTACACCTGGCCATGCCAGTGGTATTGAGTAGCATATCACAGTGCTAAGGGTCCTGGATGCAACAATCTTTCAATGGGGAATAGCCGCACTGAGTTTGTCAAGTGCACCCATGTTTGCAACTCCAACAATACACACGTATGTATGTATGTATGTATATCTATATATCTGTCTGTCTATCTATCTATCCATCTATCTCTATATATATTTATCTCTCTCTCTCTCTATATGTATATATATATATATATTTTTTTTCTTTTAAATATATATATATATATATATATATATATACATATATATAGAGAGAGAGAGATGGAAATACTTTTTTAAACATGTTTTCACCTTTTTTTTACCTTCTTATTTTTTTCTTCTCTCCATGTTTTCCTTCTTTCCTCCTTTTTTCCTATGCTGCTGCTTCTTATTTTTCTTCTTTTTCAGACCCTATCATTGCACTATTGCTTATTCAATACCACCAGCAGATGGAGACACTATATTGCAACATTAGTTGTGAGCAGCAGGTTGTACAAACAAATGCCTCATAGCTGATGTCATATCCATTATTGCAATGGATGGCTGGCTGGCTGGCAACATTTGTTTTTATTATTCCAATACCACAGTACCAATGCATGGTCAATCAACAGCAATGACACCCCCATGTCAATTAACAAGATTCAGCACCCACTACCTGAAAGACAGCTACCTATCATGTCATGTCCAACCTGCACAGGTGTGCTGGTTGCTGAGCTTATTCAATTAAAGAGGACATTCAGCAGCAGCAGCAGCAGTCCTGTGCCTGGTCGCTCCAACAGGAGCCAGACACAAGCGGCACCACCTATTGTCTTTTGCCTGCAGTAGGGGCCAACTGAACTAGCCAGCAAGCAGCAGCAATAGCAGCAAATAAACAGGTAATCTTTCTTTCCAACACTAAAACCTGGTGGTGCACTTAATATATGCTACCAGATAGGGGACATATCAGAAATTAAACTGATATAAACTGACACCACATTTGATACCAGCCAAAAGGAAGGATAAAAAGTGATGACTGTGAAAGGGGAGGAACCAACGCTGTCCCCTTCATAAGCACCATCACTACTTGTAGGAAGGGAGGCTGGCTGGCAGCCTCCCATACACACTCTAGCTGGGTGGCAGTCACCCACCAGTACACACAGCAGACCCTAAACCCATATCATTATTGCTAAGCAGGAAGATGGGAGTCCATTTCACTCTGATGGACAATTTTTAAATGCAATCCATAACCTGGCTTTGGCAGGAACCCTTCTTACTCCTCCTACTTGCATTTGATACTGGGTTTAGGATCTGCATAGGAAACACACACAAGCACACACTTACCTGTGTTGCCTGCTGACGCCTCCTTGGCTGTCCCCAAACGGTATAAAACCAACAGCCACGGGAAGCTGTAAGGATAGAGGACATACCTGCATCCTATTGGACTCCCTTGTCTTGGTTAAATCCAGCTTATTTGACAACCTATGGTGCTGCTGCTTCTGCTCATGGCAGTGCTGCTTCTGACAAGGCTGTTCTTTGGTGGGCCTAGGCGACATCACAATCTCCATGGTTACATACACAACAAAGGTCAGATGTTGTTTACACCTGGCCATGCCAGTGGTATTGAGTAGCATATCACAGTGCTAAGGGTCCTGGATGCAACAATCTTTCAATGGGGAATAGCCGCGCTGAGTTTGTCAAGTGCACCCATGTTTGCAACTCCAGCAATACACACATATGTGTATCTATCTATCCATCTCTCTTTCTCTCTCTCTCTCTCTCTCTCTCTCTCTCTCTCTCTCTCTCTCTATCTCTCTCTCTATATATATATATATTGTGAAGATTCCTCCTTGGGGATTAGCTCTGGGATCGTCCTGGTCACTTGCCACGGGACACGTTCCTCACAATAACACCAGAGACCACAGTTCCGCATACAAGTGTGGCTCCTCGGCAGATTTATTTCCACAGGTTGCAGGTAAAACAAAACATAAACAGGAACAAAATAAAGTCCTAGACCGTCTGGTCACTGACTAGACATGTCAGCATGCCCTGACTACGAACTGGTGAGCTTCCCAGTTAAACATGTGTCTCCTGCAACCTGTTACTCACAGTTCACACCACTTCTTGGACCACTCGTAGCGCCTTCTACGTGTTACCTAAACAGGGTCTGTGTGTCTCCCCCTCTAACAGCCAGCATACTGTTTCCAAGGGAGAGCCCCAACTATTCTGATTCCTTTCCTTTTACACACACTTCCCCTTCCTGATACCTCATTAATCAGTCCACAGGTGGAACATTCTCCAGAGTTAGCGAGGGAAATACAGCCTTTCCTTGCCACACTGCCACAAATCTCCCCCCCCCCCCCCCTCTGCTCAGACCACCGGGAAGGAGCACTTTTATTCAAAAGGCAGAGTCCAACTGCCTTTTCTTTTCCTTGGTCAACTTTTATCCCACAGTCTCTGAAGTCCTTGACTTTTTTTTTCCGGATTTTTACCAGCCACCAATTGCATGTCTCTCGGTCACACCTCTCCAGTACTAGGTTCTTCACCCTGGTGTGAGCAGGGTTCTTGAAATTAAGGAGAGAGAGGACCGATGCTTCTAACCTTTGTCTTCTTCTGGCTTGCCAGACCTCTGCCTCTGCTTCAGAGAATCTTTCGGCCTCAGTGGCTTCACCAACCATTGTCTTGTTCTCTGTAGCTTCAGAGGACCTCCGACACGGGTCGATCTCAGTTTCAACTTTAGAGTACTTCCCACCTGGTTTCACCACAGTTTTGACTTCAGTGCATTTCTCACATGGTTTCACTTCATCCCTTCCAGCTTTCGGCACCTCATCCCTTCCAGCTTTCGGCACCAGTGGCACCAGCTTCCTCATGTTTGGCTTCAGAGTCTTTGGCTCCTTCAGATTCTTGTCTGGAATCAGCTTCTACTACTGTTTGGCTCTTCACTGCAGCTTCTTCAGGCTTACTCTTCTCTTCACCTGTAGCTTCAGTTGTGCCATTCTCTTTACTCATAGCTTTTGAGGTTGACTCTGGTTTAGCTTCTGCTTCAGAGGATTTCTCTGCCTCAGCATTACCTTCAGAATTTTTGGTCTGCTCAGGTTCAGAGGATTTCCCGCCTGACTCCTCCTTAGTCTCCACTTCAGAGGATTTCACACCAGGTTTCTGCTCAGTCCTAGCTTCAGGGGACTTCTTACAGGGCTTCACCTCAATCTTAGCATTAGAGGACTTTTTACCGGGCTTCAGAGAAAGCATCCCTGTATCCCGTAACTTCTGCCCCAGAAGCCTTTCTTGAGCCAATTCCCCCATAGCTTGGTCTCTGCTCTCTTTTAGGACTTCCTGGTCCTCTTCCTTTTTCTCACATTTTCGCTGCTTACACTGGAGCTTAGCGGACTTCATCCTCTCACTGTCAAGTAACTCTGTCAAGTCCCTGACAGTATCTTCCGAAGACAGCAATTGTTTCCTCAACTGTTCATTGTCCGCCAGCACAGCCACCTGCTCGTAGAGTTGCGCTCCCAGCAAAACCAAGGCAGCTACGTGGGACCTTCTGCGCATTTCGTTCTGCACTTCCAGGCTCTCTTTTAAGATCTTCATGTCATCTTCCAGCTTTATATATTTTAGCTGCTCACTCTTGAGCTTAGCAGAGTTCATCTTCTCACTGTCCAGCAACTGTTTCTTGGTCTTCTCTAACTCATTGATAAATTTTCCACTCTCACCAATCTGTTCAGATAGATCTGAGATCTCCTGTTGCAAGTTCTTGTTTTCATGTTTCAGAGTCTCAACTTGTTTCAGGGCCTCCTCATACTGCTCACGGAGCAAGTCATTGTCATGACGAGCAGATTGAAGAGCATGTGCAAGGGCATTCTTCGCCATGACTTCCTCCACAAGTTGTCTCTTAGCTTTAGAGACACTCTCCAGATTGCTGGCAAGAGCCTCAACTTCCATCTTCATTTCATTCTTCGTTTTTTCATGGCTACCAGCCTAGCCTTGTGATCACTCCACAGAGCCTGATATGCACCATGTAGAAGACTCACTTCTTCTTCCTTGAATGACATCCGCTTGGCCAGACTCTCCACTTCACTCTCCTTGCTGGTCACAAGACCCTGGGAGAGGGACAGTTCATCCTGCAGAGCCACAAACTCACTTCTGTGGTGCTCCATGACTTTTTCCAGCTGAAGCCTCGCTTCTTGCTCTTTCTTAAAGTCAGCAAGTGATTTGTCCTTCTCCTCTGTCAAGCGATGAACAGTGGTCCCTCAACATATGATATTAATTGGTTCCAGGAGAACCATCATATGTTGAAACCATCATATGTCGAGTACATATGTCTATGTAAAAATAGTAATTGGTTCTGGGGCCTCGGAACCATTGTATGTTGAATACATATCTCTATGGGAAACTGCTAATTGGTTCTGGGATGACCATTGTATGTGGAGTGTATGGGGAGTGTTTAACAAACCAGGGTGCCTCCAGCTGTTGCACAACTACAACTCCCAGCATGCATGTACAGCCATTGACTGTCTGGGCATTCTGGGAGTTATAGTTTTGCAACAGCTGGAGGCACACTGATAGGGAAACATTGATGTATGGGGTGTATAGTGTGTCTATGTATTGTATGTGATGTGTGACATCGCATACAGTACTGTACAGTTCTTTAAATACCTTCAGGGGGTGACAGAATGTCCTCCATTACGATCCTGCCGACTACAGCTCTATAGGAAAGTAAGGGGAGCGGCTCATTGGATGCCTGCAGCAAGATGCTGCAGGCTATTGGCTATGGCTGCAATGGGGGGGCGGTGCTTACACGGAGCTCACAGTGGAAGCCTCCGTGAGTTAGCAGGACAGCATGTGAGTAACAGGAGGCAGAACGGGGCACACGGGGCACATTATACAACTGTCTGTCATTTGCTGAAGTTGTCAGCGCTGTCAGATAGCTGTTTGTACGATGGCCCCGACACACAGCAGCATCATATGTCGAGGCTTCCTTCAACATACAATGGGCTCTGAGAGGTCATCATATGTTGAAATGATCATATGTCGGGGCCATCATAAGTCGGGGGATCACTGTACCTCTTTTTCTTTTTCCATCAACTTCACAGAAACCATCTGCAGGGTTTCTTCCAGATTCTGGATCTGCTCCAGTATTTTTTCAAGGCCAGCTCGTCTTTTCCGAGACCTTTTACTGACAGCGGTCTCCTCACTCTCGCTCTTAGACCTTGAGACATCCTCTCGTCCTCTGTCAGACACTCGACCCAGCTCTTCTCCATCTCTAGATGAAGTCTCCCCCTTTTTTGGGGTTGTGGCCACTTGTGCCTCATTATTATCATCAACAACAGGTGCCACTGACACCTGGCCCTCTTCCTCTCCCACCACGTTGGCAACTCAGGAGACTCTTGCTAAACATTCCCGTCGGACTGGAAATCCCTTGGTGGTAAGTTTGTTGCCCCTAGCAACAACTTCAATGACTCTGGGCACCAGCGAATCCAGGTGATTCCCAAACAGTTCCTCTGAACTGTCTCTTGGCTCCTTGGCAGACTTTTCTTTTATCTTGTCACAGTCTCTTCATGGCCTGGAAAAAACTATTAGGGCTCCTGGGTCTGCAACAATATGTGGTCCAGTGGTTCGACCTTCCTGGTTACGACCTCTCTCTAGTTCAGACACCACATCTTCTTCACTTAGGACTCTGTCTGTGACCGTAAGCGCAGCCCCCCAGCTCCACCGGTACTCTTTTCCGGAGTTTTGGTTTCTCCACAGCCATCTCTGTAGCTTCTTTTCCAGTCACATCTTTATCTTGACTCGCGGACTGTTCTTCAGCTCCCCTAGTGGTCTGGCACACTCCCACCTGAGATATACCTAGGGTCTGCTGACACTCCCCGTCCTCAGCCTCTGTGGAGTTACTGTCCATTGCTATGTGGTGTAAATCAAGTTTTGTGAGCCTATCAGGTGTTCTGCTCTAGTCACCTGACTATCTTCCCACAACTGCTGAAAAAATGGAAAATCCTTCCCCAGCACTGCTTCATACTCTTAGGAAGGCTCAATTGCAACCTTATGACTTATGGTAGCATAGGGAGTAGAAATACACACATTTACTGTTTTACACTACAGCAGGGTCTGGCTTTCTGCCGCTGGTCTTTACCAGACTTATTACAAATTTTGGATCTAACAAAACCATCATCTTTTTACCTTCTATTTCCAGCTCACAAAGGTTTTCTTTTGTCCTGTGAGAGGTGGCGACAATACTCTTTACATCGGAACACATTAACATAAGTGCTTCAAGAAAAACATTATCAGCCTGCATGGGTTCACAATATACAGCACCATTCACACAGTCCAGTAGAGACCCCCCAGTCCTCACTACTTCCGGAACCTTTGTGCGTGAACTCTGAGGTGCACTGTCAGCATTCCACAGCTGCCAGAAATACGGAAAGTCTCTGCCCAGTGCAATTTCCACTGTAAGTTCCGCACATACCTCCATCATATGGCTTACTGTCCCAAAACATGTATCAAAGGTAATTTGAATAGTCTTACTGGGCTCCGGGCGGGACTTCACAAATGGAATTATTTCTGGCATAATCCGAGATACAGTCTGGCAACAATCCAAGTTCACCCACAGTGGGATTCTGCCCACCAACAACTCACGGGACCTCGGCTTCATCTGGCGACCACCGGTTGTGGCCCACGTCGGTTGCCCCCAGCAACGGCCTGCCGATGTCCTTTTTCCAGGAAAAAAATCTCGATCTGTTGCCCCGAGCAATGCTCCTCCACAGACTCGCTCGCTCTCATACTTGGCTCGCTCGCATATCTGGCCTGCTCGCACGCATATCTGGCTCGCTCGATTTCATATCTGGCTCGCTCGCATGCTCTCATGTCTCGCCTGCTTGCTCTCACGTCTCGCTCGCTCTCATATCTGGCTCGCTCGCTCACAAATCTGGCTCGCTCGCTCTCATATCTGGCTCACTCTCATATCTGGCTTGCTTGCTCTCATATCTGGCTCGCTCGCTCTCATGTCTGGCTCGCTCGCTTGCTCTCTTGTCTGGCTCGCTCTCATATCTGGCTAGCTCGCTTGCTCTCTTGTCTGGCTCGCTCTCTAATCTGGCTTGCTCTCATATCTGGCTAGCTCGCTCGCATATCTGGCTCGCTCGCTTGCTCTCATATCTGGCTCGCTCGCTTGCTCTCTTGTCTGGCTCGCTCTCTTATCTGGCTCTCTTATCTGGCTCGCTTGCTTTCACATCTGGCTCGCTCGCTTGCTCTCATATCTGTCTCGCTCGCTTGCTCTCATATCTGTCTCGCTCGCTTGCTCTCTTGTCTGGCTCGCTCTCTTATCTGGCTCGCATATCTGGCTCGCTCGCTCTCACCTCTGGCTCGCTCGCTTGCTCTCATATCTGGCTCTCTCGCTTGCTCTCTTGTCTGGCTCGCTCCCTTATCTGGCTCGCTCTCACATCTGGCTCGCTCGCTTGCTCTCTTGTCTGGCTTGCTCTCTCATCTGGCTCACTCGTTCTCATATCTGGCTCGCTCGCTTGCTCTCATGTCTGGCTCACTCGCTCTCAGATCTGGCTCGCTCACTTGCTCTCATGTCTGGCTCACTCGCTCTCATATCTGGCTCGCTTGCTTGCTCTCTTGTCTGGCTCGCTCTCTTATATGGCTCGCTCGCATATCTGGCTCGCTCGCTCTCACATCTGGCTCGCTCGCTTGCTCTCTTGTCTGGCTCGCTCTCTTATCTGGCTCGCATATCTGGCTCGCTCGCTCTCATATCATGCTCGCTCGCTTGCTCTCATGTCTGGCTCGCTCGCTCTAATATCTGGCTCGCTCGCTTGCTCTCATGTCTGGCTCGCTTGCTGTCATATCTGGTTCGCTCGCTTGCTCTCTTGTCTGACTCGCTCTCTTATATGGCTCGCTCGCATATCTGGCTCACTCGCTTGCTCGCATATCTGGCTCGCTCGCTCTCACATCTGGTTTGCTCGCTTGTTCTCATATCTGGCTAGCTCGCTTGCTCTCATGTCTGGCTCGCTCGCTGTCATATCTAGTTCGCTCGCTTGCTCTCTTGTCTGACTCACTCTCTTATCTGGCTCGCTCGCATATCTGGCTAGCTCGCTCTCATATCTGGCTCGCTCGCTTGCTCTCATATCTGGCTCGCTCGCTTACTCTCTTGTCTGGCTCACTCTCTTATTTGGCTCGCTCGCTCTCACATCTGGCTCGCTCGCTTGCTCTCATATCTGGCTCGCTCGCTTGCTCTCTTGTCTGGCTCGCTCTCTTATCTGGCTCGCTCGCTCTCACATCTGGCTCGCTTGCTTGCTCTCATATCTGGCTCGCTTGCTCTCTTGTTTGGCTCGCTCTCTTATCTGTCTCGCTCTCACATCTGGCTCGCTCGCTTGCTCTCATATCTGGCTCGCTCGCTTGCTCTCTTGTCTGTCTCGCTCTCTTATCTGGCTCGCTCTCATATATGGCTTGCTCGCTTGCTCTCATATCTGGCTCGCTCGCTTGCTCTCTTGTCTGTCTCGCTCTCTTATCTGGCTCGCTCTCATATCTGGCTAGCTTGCTTGCTCTCATGTCAGGCTCGCTCGCTCTCATATCTGGCTTTCTCACTTGCTCTCCTGTCTGGTTAGCTCTCTTATCTGGCTCGCTATCATATCTGGCTTGCTCACTTGCTCTCATATCTGGCTTGCTCGCTTGCTCTCTTGTCTGGCTCGCTCTCTTATCTGGCTCGCTCGCTCTCATATCTGGCTCGCTCGCTCTCATATCTGGCTTTCTCGCTAGCTCTCTTGTTTGGTTTGCTCTCTTATCTGTCTCGCTCTCATATCTGGATTGCTCGCTTGCTCTCATATCTGGCTCGCTCGCTTGCACTCATATCTGGCTCGCTCGCTTGCTCTCTTGTCTGGCTCGCTCTCTTATCTGGCTCACTCGCATATCTGGCTCGCTCGCTCTTAAATCTGGCTCGCTCGCTTGCTCTCATATCTCACTAGCTCGCTTGCTCTCTTGTCTTGCTCGCTCTCATATCTGGCTAGCTCGCTTGCTCTCTTGTCTTGCTCGTTCTCTTATCTGGCTCGCTCGCTCTCATATCTGGCTGGCTCGCTTGCTCTCATATCTGGCTCGCTCGCTTGCTCTCATATCTGGCTCGCTCGCTCTCATGTCTGGCTCGCTCTCATATCTGGATCGCTCGCTTGCTCTCATATCTGGCTCGCTCGCTTGCTTAATTGTCTGGCTCGATCTCTTATCTGCCTCGCTCTCTCTCACATCTGGCTTGCTCGCTTGCTCTCATATCTGGCTCGCTCGCTGCTCTCTTGTCTGGCTCGCTCTCTTATCTGGCTCGCTCGCATATCTTGCTCGCTCGCTCTCTCATCTGGCTCGCTTGCTCTCATATCTGGCTCGCTCGCTTGCTCTCTTGTCTGGCTTGCACCCTTATCTGGCTTGCTCGCTATCATATCTGGCTCGCTCGCTTGCTCTCTTGTCTGACTTGCTCTCTTATCTGTCTCGCTCTCACATCTGGCTCGCTCGCTTGCTCTCATATCTGGCTCGCTCGCTTGCTCTCTTGTCTGGCTCGCTCTCTTATCTGGCTTGCTCGCTAGCATATCTGGCTCGCTTGCTTGTTCTCTTATCTGTCTCGCTCGCTCTCATATCTGGCTCGCTCGCTTGCTTTCATGTCTTGCTCGCTCTCATATCTGGCTCCCTCGCTTGCTCTCATGTCTGGCTCGCTCGCTCTCATATCTGGATTTCTCACTTGCTCTCTTGTCTGGTTCGCTCTCTTATCTGGCTCGCTCTCATTTCTGGCTTGCTCGCTTGCTCTCATATCTGGCTTGCTCGCTTGCTCTCTTGTCTGGCTCGCTTTCTTATCTGGCTCGCTCACATATCTGGCTCGATCGCTCTCACATCTGGCTGGCTCATTTGCTCTCATATCTGGCTCACTCGCTTGCTCTCATATCTGGCTCGCTCGCTCTCATATCTGGCTCACTCACTTGCTCTCTTGTCTGGCTCGCTCTCTTATCTGGCTCTCTCGCTCGCATATTTGGCTCGCTCGCTCTCATATCTTACTCGCTCGCTCTCATGTCTGGCTCGCTCGCTCTCATATCTGGCTTGCTCGCTTGCTCTCATATCTGGCTAGCTCGCTTGCTCTCATATCTGGCTCGCTCGCTTGCTCTCTTGTCTGGCTCGCTCTTTTATCTGGCTCGCTCGCTCTCATATCTGGCTCGCTTGCTCTCATGTCTGGCTCGCTCGCTCTCATATTTGGCTCGCTCGCTTGCTCTCATGTCTGGCTCGCTCGCTCTCATATCTGGCTTTATCACTTGCTCTCTTGTCTGGTTCGCTCTCTTATCTGGCTCGCTCTCAAATCTGGCTTGCTCGCTTGCTCTCATATCTGGCTCGCTCGCTTGCTCTCTTGTCTGGCTCGCTCTCTTATTTGGCTCGCTCGCATATCTGGCTCGCTCGCTCTAACATCTGGTTGGCTCGATTGCTCTTATATCTGGCTCGCTCGCTCTCATATCTGGCTCGCTCGCTTGCTCTCATATCTGGCTTGCTCGCTTGCTTTCTTGTCTGGCTTGCTCTCTTATCTGGCTCGCTCGCTCTCATATCTGGCTAGCTCGCTTGCTCTCATGTCTGGCTCGCTTGCTCTCATATCTGGCTCGCTCGCTTGCTCTCATGTCTGGCTCGCTTGCTCTCATATCTGGCTTTCTCTCTTGCTCTCTTGTCTGGTTCGCTCTCTTATCTGGCTCGCTATCATATCTGGCTTGCTCGCTTGCTCTCATATCTGGCTCGCTCGCTTGATCTCTTGTCTGGCTCGCTCTCTTATCTGGCTCGCTCGCTCTCATATCTGGTACGCTCGCTTGCTCTCATGTCTGGCTCGTTCGCTCTCATATCTGGCTCGCTCGCTTGCTCTCATGTCTGGCTCGCTCGCTCTCATATCTGGCTTTCTCGCTTGCTCTCTTGTCTGGTTCGCTCTCTTATCTGTCTCGCTCTCATATCTGGATTGCTCGCTTGCTCTCATATCTGGCTCGCTCGCTTGCACTCATATCTGGCTCGCTCGCATGCTCTCTTGTCTGGCTCGCTCTCTTATCTGGCTCACTCGCATATCTGGCTCGCTCGCTCTTAAATCTGGCTCGCTCGCTTGGTCTCATATCTGGCTAGCTCGCTTGCTCTCTTGTCTTGCTCTCTCTCATATATGGCTAGCTCGCTTGCTCTCTTGTCTTGCTCGTTCTCTTATCTGGCTCGCTCGCTCTCATATCTGGCTGGCTCGCTTGCTCTCATATCTGGCTTGCTCGTTTGCTCTCATATCTGGCTCGCTCGCTCTCATATCTGGCTCGCTCTCATATCTGGCTCGCTCGCTTGCACTCATATCTGGCTCGCTTGCTTGCTTTCTTGTCTGGCTCGCTCTCTTATCTGGCTCACTCGCATATCTGGCTCACTCGCATATCTGGCTCGCTCGCTCTTAAATCTGGCTCGCTCGCTTCCTCTCATATCTGGCTAGTTTGCTTGCTCTCTTGTCTTGCTCGCTCTCATATCTGGCTAGCTCGCTTGCTCTCATGTCAGGCTCGCTCGCTCTCATATCTGGCTTTCTCACTTGCTCTCTTGTCTGGTTCGCTCTCTTATCTGGCTCGCTATCATATCTGGCTTGCTCGCTTGCTCTCATATCTGGCTCGCTCGCTTGCTCTCTTGTCTGGCTCGCTCTCTTATCTGGCTCGCTCGCATATCTGGCTCGCTCGCTCTTAAATCTGGCTAGCTCGCTTGCTCTCATATCTGGCTAGCTCGCTTGCTCTCTTGTCTTGCTCGCTCTCATATCTGGCTAGCTCGCTTGCTCTCTTGTCTTGCTCGTTCTCTTATCTGGCTCGCTCGCTCTCATATCTGGCTGGCTCGCTTGCTATCATATCTGGCTCGCTCGCTTGCTCTCATATCTGGCTCGCTCGCTCTCATGTCTGGCTCGCTCTCATATCTGGATCGCTCGCTTGCTCTCATATCTGGCTCGCTCGCTTGCTTAATTGTCTGGCTCGCTCTCTGGTCTGCCTCGCTCTCTCTCACATCTGGCTTGCTCGCTTGCTCTCATATCTGGCTCGCTCGCTGCTCTCTTGTCTGGCTCGCTCTCTTATCTGGCTCGCTCGCATATCTTGCTCGCTCGCTCTCTCATCTGGCTCGCTTGCTCTCATATCTGGCTCGCTCGCTTGCTCTCTTGTCTGGCTCGCTCCCTTATCTGGCTTGCTCGCTATCATATCTGGCTCGCTCGCTTGCTCTCTTGTCTGACTTGCTCTCTTATCTGTCTCGCTCTCACATCTGGCTCGCTCGCTTGCTCTCATATCTGGCTCGCTCGCTTGCTCTCTTGTCTGGCTCGCTCTCTTATCTGGCTTGCTCGCTAGCATATCTGGCTCGCTCGCTTGTTCTCTTATTTGTCTCGCTCGCTCTCATATCTGGCTAGCTCGCTTGCTCTCATATCAGGCTCGCTCGCTCTCATATCTAGCTTTCTCACTTGCTCTCTTGTCTGGTTCGCTCTCTTGTCTGGCTCGCTATCATAGCTGGCTTGCTCGCTTGCTCTCATATCTGGCTCGCTCGCTTGCTCTCTTGTCTGGCTCGCTCGCTCTCATATCTGGCTCGCTCGCTCGCTCTCATATCTGGCTTTCTCGCTTGCTCTCTTGTCTGGTTCGCTCTCTTATTTGTCTCGCTCTCATATCTGGATTGCTCACTTGCTCTCATAGCTGGCTCGCTCGCTTGCACTCATATCTGGCTCGCTCGCTTGCTCTCTTGTCTGGCTCGCTCTCTTATCTGGCTCACTCGCATATCTGGCTCGCTAGCTCTTAAATCTGGCTCGCTCGCTTGCTCTCATATCTGGCTAGCTCGCTTGCTCTCTTGTCTTGCTCGCTCTCATATCTGGCTAGCTCGCTTGCTCTCTTGTCTTGCTCGTTCTCTTATCTGGCTCGCTCGCTCTCATATCTGGCTGGCTCGCTTGCTCTCATATCTGGCTCGCTCGCTTGCTCTCATATCTGGCTCGCTCGCTCTCATGTCTGGCTCGCTCTCATATCTTGATCGCTCGCTTGCTCTCATATCTGGCTCGCTCGCTTGCTTAATTGTCTGTCTCGCTCTCTTATCTGCCTCGCTCTCTCTCACATCTGGCTTGCTCGCTTGCTCTCATATCTGGCTAGCTCGCTTGCTCTCTTGTCTTGCTCGCTCTCTCATCTGTCTCGCTCGCTCTCATATCTGGCTGGCTCGCTTGTACTCATATCTGGCTCGCTCGCTCTCATGTCTGGCTCGCTCGTATATCTGGATCGCTCGCTTGCTCTCATATCTGGCTCGCTCGCTTGCTTAATTGTCTGGCTCGCTCTCTTATCTGCCTCGCTCTCTCTCACATCTGGCTTGCTCGCTTGCTCTCATATCTGGATCGCTCGCTGCTCTCTTGTCTGGCTCGCTCTCTTATCTGGCTCGCTCGCATATCTTGCTCGCTCGCTCTCTCATCTGGCTCGCTTGCTCTCATATCTGGCTCGCTCGCTTGCTCTCTTGTCTGGCTCGCTCCCTTATCTGGCTTGCTCGCTATCATATCTGGCTCGCTTGCTCTCTTGTCTGACTTGCTCTCTTATCTGTCTCGCTCTCACATCTGGCTCGCTCCCTTATCTGGCTTGCTCGCTATCATATCTGGCTCGCTTGCTCTCTTGTCTGACTTGCTCTCTTATCTGTCTCACTCTCACATCTGGCTCGCTCGCTTGCTCTCATATCTGGCTCGCTCGCTTGCTCTCTTGTCTGGCTCGCTCTCTTATCTGGCTTGCTCGCTAGCATATCTGGCTCGCTCGCTTGTTCTCTTATCTGTCTCGCTCGCTCTCATATCTGGCTCGCTCGCTTGCTCTCATGTCTGGCTCGCTCTCATATCTGGCTCCCTCGCTTGCTCTCATGTCTGGCTCGCTCGCTCTCATATCTGGATTTCTCACTTGCTCTCTTGTCTGGTTCGCTCTCTTATCTGGCTCGCTCTCATATCTGGCTTGCTCGCTTGCTCTCATATCTGGCTCGCTCGCTTGCTCTCTTGTCTGGCTCGCTCTCTTATCTGGCTCGCTCACATATCTGGCTCGATCGCTCTCACATGTGGCTGGCTCGTTTGCTCTCATATCTGGCTCACTCGCTTGCTCTCATATCTGGCTCGCTCGCTCTCATATCTGGCTCGCTCGCTTGCTCTCTTGTCTGGCTCGCTCTCTTATCTGGCTCTCTCGCTCGCATATTTGGCTCGCTCGCTCTCATATCTTACTCGCTCGCTCTCATGTCTGGCTCGCTCGCTCTCATATCTGGTTTGCTCGCTTGCTCTCATATCTGGCTAGCTCGCTTGCTCTCATATCTGGCTCGCTCGCTTGCTCTCTTGTCTGGCTCGCTCTTTTATCTGGCTCGCTCGCTCTCATATCTGGCTCGCTTGCTCTCATGTCTGGCTCGCTCGCTCTCATATTTGGCTCGCTCGCTTGCTCTCATGTCTGGCTCGCTCGCTCTCATATCTGGCTTTATCACTTGCTCTCTTGTCTGGTTCGCTCTCTTATCTGGCTCGCTCTCAAATCTGGCTTGCTCGCTTGCTCTCATATCTGGCTCGCTTGCTTGCTCTCTTGTCTGGCTCGCTCTCTTATTTGGCGCGTTCGCATATCTGGCTCACTCGCTCTAACATCTGGTTGGCTCGATTGCTCTCATATCTGGCTCGCTCGCTCTCATATCTGGCTCGCTCGCTTGCTCTCTTGTCTGGTTCGCTCTCTTATCTGACTCGCTCTCATATCTGACTTGCTCGCTTGCTCTCATATCTGGCTCACTCGCTTGTTCTCATAAATGGCTCGCTCGCTTGCTCTCTTGTCTGGCTCGCTCTCTTATCTGGCTCGCTCGCATATCTGGCTCGCTCGCTCTCAAATCTGGCTGGCTCGCTTGCTCTCATATCTGGCTCGCTCGCTTGCTCTCATATCTGGCTCGCTCGCTCTCATGTCTGGCTTGCTCTCATATCTGGATTGCTCGCTTGCTCTCATATCTGGCTTGCTCGCTTTCTTAATTGTCTGGCTCGCTCTCTTATCTGCCTCGCTCTCTTTCACATCTGGCTTGCTCGCTTGCTCTCATATCTGGCTCGCTCGCTGCTCTCTTGTCTGGCTCGCTCTCTTATCTGGCTCGCTCGCATATCTTGCTCGCTTGCTCTCACATCTGGCTCGCTCGCTTGCTCTCATATCTGGTTCGCTCGCTTGCTCCCTTGTCTGGCTCGCTCTCTTATCTGGCTTGCTCGCTAGCATATCTGGCTCACTAGCTTGCTCTCTTGTCTGGCTTGCTCTCTTATCTGTCTCGCTCTCACATCTGGCTTGCTCGCTTGCTCTCATATCTGGCTCGCTCGCTTGCTCTCTTGTCTGGCTGGCTCTCTTATCTGGCTTGCTCGCTAGCATATCTGGCTCGCTCGCTTGCTCTCTTGTCTGGCTTGCTCTCTTATCTGTCTCGCTCTCACATCTGGCTCGCTCGCTTGCTCTGTATCTGGCTCGCTCGCTTGCTCTCCTGTCTGGCTCGCTCTCTTATCTGGCTTGCTCGCTAGCATTTCTGGCTCGCTCGCTTGCTCTCTTGTCTGGCTTGCTCTCTTATCCGGCTCGCTCGCTCCCATATCTGGCTCGCTCACTTGCTCTCATGTCTGTCTCGCTCGCTCTCATATCTGGCTTTCTTGCTTGCTCTTTTGTCTGGTTCGCTCTCTTATCTGGCTCACTCTCATATCTGGCTTGCTCGCTTGCTCTCATATTTGGCTCGCTCGCTCTCATATCTGGCGCGCTCGCTTGCTCTCATGTCTGGCTCGCTCGCTCTCATATCTGGCTTGCTCGCTTGCTCTCATATCTGGCTCGCTAGCTTGCTCTCTTGTCTGGCTCGCTCTCTTATCTGGCTCGCTCGCATATCTGGCTCGCTCGCTCTCACATCTGGCTGGCTCGCTTGCTCTCATATCTGGCTCGCTAGCTCTCATATCTGGCTCGCTCGCTTGCTCTCTTGTCTGGTTCGCTCTCTTATCTGTCTCGCTTTCATATCTGGCTTGCTCGCTTGCTCTCATATCTGGCTTACTCGCTTGCTCTCAAGTCTGGCTCGCTCGATTGCTCTCATATCTGGCTAGCTCGCTTGCTCTCTTGTCTTGCTCGCTCTCTTATCTGGCTCGCTCGCTCTCATATCTGGCTGGCGCGCTTGCTCTCATATCTGGCTCGCTCGCTTGCTCTCATATCTGGCTCGCTCACTCTCATGTCTGGCTCGCTCTCATATCTGGATCGCTCGCTTGCTCTCATATCTGGCTCGCTCGCTTGCTTAATTGTCTGTCTCGCTCTCTTATCTGCCTCACTTTCTCTCACATCTGGCTTGCTCGCTTGCTCTTATATCTGGCTCGCTCGCTGCTCTCTTGTCTGGATCGCTCTCTTATCTGGCTCGCTCGCATATCTTGCTTGCTCGCTCTCATATCTGGCTCGCTCGCTTGCTCTCATATCTGGCTCGCTCACTTGCTCTTTTGTCTGGCTCGCTCTCTTATCTGGCTTGCTCGCTAGCATATCTGGCTCGCTCGCTTGCTCTCTTGTCTGGCTTTCTCTCTTATCTGTCTCGCTCTCACATCTGGCTCGCTCGCTTGCTCTATATCTGGCTCGCTCGCTTGCTCTCTTGTCTGGCTTTCTCTCTTATCTGTCTCGCTCTCACATCTGGCTCGCTCGCTTGCTCTATATCTGGCTCGCTCGCTTGCTCTCTTATCTGGCTTGCTCGCTAGCATATCTGGCTCGCTCGCTTGCTCTCTTGTCTGGCTTGCTCTCTTATCTGGCTTGCTCGCTCTCATATCTGGCTCGCTCACTTGCTCTCATGTCTGGCTCGCTCGCTCTCATTTCTGGCTTTCCCGCTTGCTCTCTTGTCTGGTTCGCTCTCTTATCTGGCTCACTCTCATATCTGGCTTGCTCGCTTGCTCTCATATCTGGCTCGCTCGCTTGCTCTCTTGTCTGGCTCGCTCTCTTATCTGGCTTGCTCGCTCGCATATCTGGCTCGCTCGCTCTCATATCTGGCTCGCTCGATTGCTCTCATGTCTGACTCGCTCGATCTCATATCTGGCTTTCTCACTTGCTCTCTTGTCTGGTTTGCTCTCTTATCTGGCTCGCTCTCATATCTGGCTTGCTCTCTTGCTCTCATATCTGGCTCGCTCGCTTGCTCTCTTGTCTGGCTCGCTCTCTTATCTGGCTCGCTCGCATATCTGGCTCGCTCGCTCTCACATCTGGCTGGCTCACTTGCTCTCATATCTGGCTCGCTCGCTCTCTTGTCTGGTTCGCTCTCTTATCTGTCTCGCTCTCATATCTGGCTTGCTCGCTTGCTCTCATATCTGGCTCGCTCGCTTGCTCTCAAATCTGGTTCGCTCGCTTGCTCTCATATCTGGCTAGCTTGCTTGCTCTCTTGTCTTGCTCGCTCTCTTATCTGGCTCTCTCGCTCTCATATCTGGCTGGCTTGCTCTCATATCTGGCTCGCTCGCTTGCTCTCATATCTGGCTCGCTCGCTCTCATGTCTGGCTCGCTCGCTCTCATGTCTGGCTCGCTCTCATATCTGGATCGCTCGCTTGCTCTCATATCTGGCTCGCTCGCTTGCTTAATTGTCTGTCTCGCTCTCTTATCTGCCTCGCTCTCTCTCACATCTGGTTTGCTCGCTTGCTCTCATATCTGGCTCGCTCGCTGCTCTCTTGTCTGGCTCGCTCTCTTATCTGGCTCGCTCGCATATCTTGCTCGCTCACTCTCACATCTGGTTCGCTCGCTTGCTCTTATATCTGGCTCGCTCACTTGCTCTCTTGTCTGGCTTGCTCTCTTATCTGTCTCGCTCTCACATCTGGCTCCCTCGCTTGCTCTCATATCTGGCTCGCTCGCTTGCTCTCTTGTCTGGCTCGCTCTCTTATCTGGCTTGCTCGCTAGCATATCTGGCTCGCTCGCTTGCTCTCTTGTCTGGCTTGCTCTCTTATCTGGCTCGCTGGCTCTCTTATCTGGCTCGCTCGCTTGCTCTCATGTCTGGCTCGCTCACTCTCATATCTGGCTTTCTCGCTTGCTCTCTTGTCTGGTTCGCTCTCTTATCTGGCTCGCTCTCATATCTGGCTTGCTCGCTTGCTCTCATATCTGGCTCGCTTGCTCTCTTGTCTGGCTCGCTCGCATATCTGGCTCGCTCGCTCTCACATCTGTCTGGCTCGCTTGCTCTCATATCTGGCTCGCTCGCTCTCATATCTGGCTCGCCCGCTTGCTCTCTTGTCTTGCTCGCTCTCTTATCTGGCTCGCTCGCTCTCATATCTGGCTGGCTCGCTTGCTCTCTTGTCTGGCTCGCTCTCTTATCTGGCTTGCTCGCTAGAATATCTGGCTCGCACGCTTGCTCTCTTGTCTGGCTTGCTCTCTTATCTGGCTTGCTCGCTCTCATATCTGGCTCGCTCGCTTGCTCTCATGTGTGGCTCGCTCGCTCTCATATCTGGATTTCTCGCTTGCTCTCTTGTCTGGCTCGCTCTCTTATCTGGCTCGCTCGCATATCTGGCTAGCTCGCTCTCACATCTGGCTGGCTCGCTTGCTCTCATTTCTGGCTGGCTCGCTTGCACTCATTTCTGGCTCGCTCGCTTGCTCTCATATCTGGCTCGCTCGCTTGCTCTCATATCTGGCTAGTTCGCTTGCTCTCTTGTCTTGCTCGCTCTCTTATCTGGCTCGCTCGCTCTCATATCTGGCTGGCTCGCTTGCTCTCATATCTGGCTCGCTTGCTCTCATATCTGGCTCGCTCGCTCTCATGTCTGGCTCGCTCTCATATCTGAATCGCTCGCTTGCTCTCATATCTGGCTTGCTCGCTTGCTTAATTGTCTGTCTCGCTCTCTTATCTGCCTCGCTCTCTCTCTTATCTGGCTCGCTCGCTGCTCTCTTGTCTGGCTCGCTCTCATATCTGGCTTGCTCGCTTGCTCTCATATCTGGCTCACTCGCTTGCTCTCTTGTCTGGCTCGCTCTCTTATCTGGCTCGCTCGCATATCTGGCTCGCTCGCTCTCACATCCAGCTGGCTCGCTTGCTCGCTCTCTTATCTGGCTCGCTCGCTTGCTCTCTTGTCTGGCTCGCTCTCTTATCTGGCTCGCTCTCATATCTGGCTTGCTAGCTTGCTCTCATATCTGGCTCGCTCGTTTTCTCTCTTGTCTGTCTCGCTCTCTTTTATGGCTCGCTCTCATATCTGGCTTGCTCGCTTGCTCTCATATCCGGCTCGCTCGCTTGCTCTCATATCTGGCTCGCTCGCTTGCTCTCTTGTCTGGCTTGCTCGCTAGCATATCTGGCTCGCTTGCTTGCTCTCTTGTCTGGCTTGCTCTCTTATCTGTCTCGCTCTCACATCTGGCTTGCTCGCTTGCTCTCATATCTGGCTCGCTCGCTTGCTCTCTTGTCTGGCTCGCTCTCTTATCTGGCTTGCTCGCTAGCATATCTGGCTCGCTCACTTGCTCTCTTGTCTGGCTTGCTCTCTTATCTGGCTCGCTCGCTCTCATATCTGGCTCGCTCGCTTGCTCTCATGTCTGGCTCGCTCGCTCTCATATCTGACTTTCTCGCTTGCTCTCTTGTCTGGTTCGCTCTCTTATCTGGCTCGCTCTCATATCTGGATTGCTCGCTTGCTCTCATATCTGGCTCGCTCGCTTGATCTCTTGTCTGGCTCGCTCTCTTATCTGGCTTGCTCGCTAGCATATCTGGCTCGCTCGCTTGCTCTCTTGTCTGACTTGCTCTCTTATCTGTCTCGCTCTCACATCTGGCTTGCTCGCTTGCTCTCATATCTGGCTCGCTCGCTTGCTCTCTTGTCTGGCTTGCTCTCTTATCTGGCTCGCTGGCTCTCTTATCTGGCTCGCTCGCTTGCTCTCATGTCTGGCTCGCTCACTCTCATATCTGGCTTTCTCTCTTGCTCTCTTGTCTGGTTCGCTCTCTTATCTGGCTTGCTCTCATATCTGGTTTGCTCGCTTGCTCTCATATCTGGCTCGCTGGCTTGCTCTCTTGTCTGGCTCGCTCGCATATCTGGCTCGCTCGCTCTCACATCTGGCTGGCTTGCTTGCTCTAATATCTGGCTCGCTCGCTTGCTCTCATATCTGGCTCGCTCGCTCTCACATCTGGTTCGCTCTCTTATCTGGCTCGCTCGCATCTCTGGCTCGCTGGCTCTCACATCTAGCTTGCTCGCTTGCTCTCATTTCTGGCTCGCTCGCTTGCTCTCTTGTCTGGCTCGCTCTCTTATCTGGCTAGCTCTCATATCTGGCTGGCTCACTTGCTCTCATTTCTGGCTCGCTCGCTTGCTCTCATATCTGGCTCGCTCGCTTGCTCTCATATCTGGCTCTCTCGCTTGCTCTCTTGTCTGGCTCGCTCGCATATCTGGCTCGCTCGCTTGCTCTCTTGTCTTGCTCGCTCTCTTATCTGGCTCGCTCGCTCTCATATCTGGCTGGCTCGCTTGCTCTCATATCTGGCTCTCTCGCTTGCTCTCTTGTCTGGCTCGCTCGCATATCTGGCTCGCTTGCTTGCTCTCTTGTCTGGCTCGCTCTCTTATCTGGCTTGCTCGCTAGAATATCTGGCTCGCACGCTTGCTCTCTTGTCTGGCTTGCTCTCTTATCTGGCTCGCTCGCTCTCATATCTGGCTCGCTCGCTTACTCTCATGTCTGGCTCGCTCGCTCTCATATCTGGCTTTCTCGCTTGCTCTCTTGTCTGGCTCGCTCTCTTATCTGGCTCGCTCGCATATCTGGCTAGCTCGCTTGCTCTCTTGTCTTGCTCGCTCTCTTATCTGGCTTGCTTGCTCTCATATCTGGCTGGCTCGCTTGCTCTCATATCTGGCTCGCTCGCTTGCTCTCATATCTGGCTCGCTCGCTCTCATGTCTAGCTCGCTCTCATATCTGGATTGCTCGCTTGCTCTCATATCTGGCTCGCTTGCTTAATTGTCTGGCTCGCTCTCTTATCTGCCTCGCTCTCTCTCACATCTGGCTTGCTCGCTTGCTCTCATATCTGGCTCGCTCGCTTGCTCTCTTGTCTGGCTCGCTCTCTTATCTGGCTTGCTCGCTCTCATATCTGGCTGGCTCTCTTGCTCTCATATCTGGCTCGCTCGCTTGCTCTCTTGTCTTTCTCGCTCTCTTATCTGGCTCGCTCGCTCTCATATCTGGCTGGCTCGCTTGCTCTTATATCTGGCTCGCTTACTTGCTCTCTTGTCTGGCTCACTCTCATATCTGGCTAGCTCGCTTGCTCTCTTGTCTTGCTCGCTCTCTTATCTGGCTCGCTCGCTCTCATATCTGGCTGGCTCGCTTGCTCTCATATCTGGCTCGCTCGCTTGCTCTCATATCTGGCTCGCTCGCTCTCATGTCTGGCTCGCTCTCATATCTGGATTGCTCGCTTGCTCTCATATCTGGCTCGCTCGCTTGCTTAATTGTCTGGCTCGCTCTCTTATCTGCCTCGCTCTCTCTCACATCTGGCTTGCTCGCTTGCTCTCATATCTGGCTCACTCGCTTGCTCTCTTGTCTGACTGGCTCTCTTATCTGGCTTGCTCGCTAGCATATCTGGCTCGCTCGCTTGCTCTCTTGTCTGGCTTGCTCTCTTATCTGTCTCGCTCTCACATCTGGCTCGCTCGCTTGCTCTGTATCTGGCTCGCTCGCTTGCTCTCCTGTCTGGCTCGCTCTCTTATCTGGCTTGCTCGCTAGCATTTCTGGCTCGCTCACTTGCTCTCATGTCTGTCTCGCTCGCTCTCATATCTGGCTTTCTTGCTTGCTCTTTTGTCTGGTTCGCTCTCTTATCTGGCTCACTCTCATATCTGGCTCGCTCGCTTGCTCTCATGTCTGGCTCGCTCGATCTAATATCTGGCTTGCTCGCTTGCTCTCATATCTGGCTCGCTCGCTTGCTCTCTTATTTGGCTCGCTCTCTTATCTGGCTCGCTCGCATATCTGAATCGCTCGCTCTCACATCTGGCTGGCTCGCTTGCTCTCATATCTGGCTCGCTCGCTCTCATATCTGGCTCGCTCGCTTGCTCTCTTGTCTGGTTCGCTCTCTTATCTGTCTCGCTTTCATATCTGGCTTGCTCGCTTGCTCCCATATCTGGCTTACTCGCTTGCTCTCAAATCTGGCTCGCTCGATTGCTCTCATATCTGGCTAGCTCGCTTGCTCTCTTGTCTTGCTCGCTCTCTTATCTGGCTTGCTCGCTCTCATATCTGGCTGGCTCGCTTGCTCTCATATCTGGCTCGCTCGCTTGCTCTCATATTTGGCTCGCTCGCTCTCATGTCTAGCTTGCTCTCATATCTGGATCGCTCGCTTGCTCTCATATCTGGCTCGCTCGCTTGCTTAGTTGTCTGTCTCGCTCTCTTATCTGCCTCACTTTCTCTCACATCTGGCTTGCTCGCTTGCTCTTATATCTGGCTCGCTCGCTGCTCTCTTGTCTGGCTCGCTCTCTTATCTGGCTCGCTCGCATATCTTGCTTGCTCGCTGTCATATCTGGCTCGGTCTCTTGCTCTCATATCTGGCTCGCTCACTTGCTCTTTTGTCTGGCTCGCTCTCTTATCTGGCTTGCTCGCTAGCATATCTGGCTCGCTCGCTTGCTCTCTTGTCTGGCTTTCTCTCTTATCTGTCTCGCTCTCACATCTGGCTCGCTCGCTTGCTCTATATCTGGCTCGCTCGCTTGCTCTCTTGTCTGGCTTGCTCTCTTATCTGGCTCGCTCGCTCTCATATCTGGCTCGCTCACTTGCTCTCATGTCTGGCTCGCTCGCTCTCATTTCTGGCTTTCCCGCTTGCTCTCTTGTCTGGTTCGCTCTCTTATCTGGCTCACTCTCATATCTGGCTTGCTCGCTTGCTCTCATATCTGGCTCACTCGCTTGCTCTCTTGTCTGGCTCGCTCTCTTATCTGGCTCGCTCGCATATCTGGCTCGCTCTCACATCTGGCTGGCTCACTTGCTCTCATATCTGGCTCGCTCGCTCTCATATCTGGCTCGCTCGCTCTCTTGTCTGGTTCGCTCTCTTATCTGTCTCGCTCTCATATCTGGCTTGCTCGCTTGCTCTCATATCTGGCTCGCTCGCTTGCTCTCAAATCTGGCTCGCTCGCTTGCTCTCATATCTGGCTAGCTTGCTTGCTCTCTTGTCTTGCTCGCTCTCTTATCTGGCTCTCTCGCTCTCATATCTGGCTCGCTTGCTTGCTCTCATATCTGGCTCGCTCGCTCTCATGTCTGGCTCGCTCGCTCTCATGTCTGGCTCGCTCTCATATGTGGATCGCTCGCTTGCTCTCATATCTGGCTCGCTCGCTTGCTTAATTGTCTGTCTCGCTCTCTTATCTGCCTCGCTCTCTCTCACATCTGGTTTGCTCGCTTGCTCTCATATCTGGCTCGCTCGCTGCTCTCTTGTCTGGCTCGCTCTCTTATCTGGCTCGCTCGCATATCTTGCTCGTTCACTCTCACATCTGGTTCGCTCGCTTGCTCTTATATCTGGCTCGCTCGCTTGCTCTCTTGTCTGGCTCGCTCTCTTATCTGGCTTGCTCGCTAGCATATCTGGCTCGCTCGCTTGCTCTCTTGTCTGGCTTGCTCTCTTATCTGTCTTGCTCTCATATCTGGCTCGCTCGCTTGCTCTCATATCTGGCTCGCTCGCTTGCTCTCTTGTCTGGCTCGCTCTCTTATCTGGCTTGCTCGCTAGCATATCTGGCTCGCTCGCTTGCTCTCTTGTCTGGCTTGCTCTCTTATCTGGCTCGCTGGCTCTCTTATCTGGCTCGCTCGCTTGCTCTCATGTCTGGCTCGCTCACTCTCATATCTGGCTTTCTCGCTTGCTCTCTTGTCTGGTTTGCTCTCTTATCTGGCTCGCTCTCATATCTGGCTTGCTCGCTTGCTCTCATATCTGGCTCGCTTGCTTGCTCTCTTGTCTGGCTCGCTCGCATATCTGGCTCGCTCGCTCTCACATCTGGCTGGCTTGCTTGCTCTCATATCTGGCTCGCTCGCTTGCTCTCATATCTGGCTCGCTCGCTCTCACATCTGGTTCGCTCTCTTATCTGGCTCGCTCGCTTGCTTTCTTGTCTGGCTCGCTCGCATATCTGGCTCGCTCGCTTTCACATCTGGCTGCCTCGCTTGCTCTCATATCTGTCTCGCTCGCTCTCATATCTGGCTCGCTCGCTTGCTCTCTTGTCTTGCTCGCTCTCTTATCTGGCTCGCTCGCTCTCATATCTGGCTGGCTCGCTTGCTCTCATATCTGGCTCGCTCGCTTGCTCTCTTGTCTGGCTCGCTCTCTTATCTGGCTTGCTCGCTAGAATATCTGGCTCGCACGCTTGCTCTCTTGTCTGGCTTGCTCTCTTATCTGGCTTGCTCGCTCTCATATCTGGCTCGCTCGCTTGCTCTCATGTCTGGCTCGCTCGCTCTCATATCTGGCTTTCTCGCTTGCTCTCTTGTCTGGCTCGCTCTCTTATCTGGCTCGCTCGCATATCTGGCTAGCTCGCTCTCACAACTGGCTGGCTCGCTTGCTCTCATTTCTGGCTGGCTCGCTTGCACTCATTTCTGGCTCGCTCGCTTGCTCTCATATCTGGCTCGCTCGCTTGCTCTCATATCTGGCTCGCTCGCTTGCTCTCTTGTCTTGCTCGCTCTCTTATCTGGCTCGCTCGCTCTCATATCTGGCTGGCTCGCTTGCTCTCATATCTGGCTCGCTTGTTCTCATATCTGGCTCGCTCGCTCTCATGTCTGGCTCGCTCTCATATCTGGATCGCTCGCTTGCTCTCATATCTGGCTTGCTCGCTTGCTTAATTGTCTGTCTCGCTCTCTTATCTGCCTCGCTCTCTCTCATATCTGGCTCGCTCGCTTGCTCTCTTGTCTGGCTCGCTCTCTTATCTGGCTCGCTCGCATATCTGGCTCGCTCGCTCTCACATCGAGCTGGCTCGCTTGCTCGCTCTCTTATCTGGCTCGCTCGCTTGCTCTCTTGTCTGGCTCGCTCTCTTATCTGGCTCGCTCTCATATCTGGCTTGCTAGCTTGCTCTCATATCTGGCTCACTCGCTTTCTCTCTTGTCTGTCTCGCTCTCTTTTATGACTCGCTCACATATCTGGCTCGCTCGCTCTCAAATCTGGCTCGCTTGCTCTCATATCTGGCTTGCTCGCTTGCTCTCATATCCGGCTCGCTCGCTTGCTCTCATATCTGGCTCGCTCACTTGCTCTCTTGTCTGGCTTGCTCGCTAGCATATCTGGCTCGCTCGCTTGCTCTCTTGTCTGGCTTGCTCTCTTATCTGTCTCACTCTCACATCTGGCTTGCTCGCTTGCTCGCATATCTGGCTCGCTCGCTTGCTCTCTTGTCAGGCTCGCTCTCTTATCTGGCTTGCTCGCTAGCATATCTAGCTCGCTCACTTGCTCTCTTGACTGGCTTGCTCTCTTATCTGGCTCGCTCGCTCTCATATCTGGCTCGCTCGCTTGCTCTCATGTCTGGCTCGCTCGCTCTCATATCTGACTTTCTCGCTTGCTCTCTTGTCTGGTTCGCTCTCTTATCTGTCTCGCTCTCATATCTGGATTGCTCGCTTGCTCTCATATCTGGCTCGCTCGCTTGCTCTCTTGTCTGGCTCGCTCTCTTATCTGGCTTGCTCGCTAGCATATCTGGCTCGCTCGCTTGCTCTCTTGTCTGACTTGCTCTCTTATCTGTCTCGCTCTCACATCTGGCTTGCTCGCTTGCTCTCATATCTGGCTCGCTCGCTTGCTCTCTTGTCTGGCTTGCTCTCTTATCTGGCTCGCTGGCTCTCTTATCTGGCTCGCTCGCTTGCTCTCATGTCTGGCTCGCTCACTCTCATATATGGCTTTCTCGCTTGCTCTCTTGTCTGGTTCGCTCTCTTATCTGGCTTGCTCTCATATCTGGCTTGCTCGCTTGCTCTCATATCTGGCTCTCTGGCTTGCTCTCTTGTCTGGCTCGCTCGCATATCTGGCTCGCTCGCTCTCACATCTGGCTGGCTTGCTTGCTCTAATATCTGGCTCGCTCGCTTGCTCTCATATCTGGCTCGCTCGCTCTCACATCTGGTTTGCTCTCTTATCTGGCTCGCTCGCATATCTGGCTCGCTCGCTCTCACATCTAGCTGGCTCGCTTGCTCTCATATCTGGCTCGCTCGCTTGCTCTCTTGTCTGGCTCGCTCTATTATCTGGCTAGCTCTCATATCTGGCTGGCTCACTTGCTCTCATTTCTGGCTCGCTCGCTTGCTCTCATATCTGGCTCGCTCGCTTGCTCTCATATCTGGCTCTCTCGCTTGCTCTCTTGTCTGGCTCGCTCGCATATCTGGCTCGCTCGCTTGCTCTCTTGTCTTGCTCTCTCTCTTATCTGGCTCGCTCGCTCTCATATCTGGCTGGCTCGCTTGCTCTCATATCTGGCTCGCTCGCTTGCTCTCTTGTCTGGCTCGCTCTCTTATCTGGCTTGCTCGCTAGCATATCTGGCTCGCTTGCTTGCTCTCTTGTCCGGCTTGCTCTCTTATCTGGCTCGCTCGCTCTCATATCTGGCTCGCTCGCTTGCTCTCATGTCTGGCTTGCTCTCTTATCTGGCTCGCTCGCTCTCATATCTGGCTTGCTCGCTTACTCTCTTGTCTGGCTCTCTCACTTAAATGGCTTGCTCGCTCATCTGGCTAGCTCGCTCTCATATGTGGCTCGCTCACTCTGATATCTCGCTCGCTCGCTTGCTCTCTTGTCTGGTTCGCTCTCTTATCTGGCTCCCTCGCATATCTGACTCGCTCGCTCTCAAATCTGGCTCGCTCGCTTGCTCTCATATCTGGCTAGTTCGCTTGCTCTCTTGTCTTGCTCGCTCTCTTATCTGGCTCGCTTGCTCTCATATCTGGCTGGCTCACTTGCTCTCATATCTGGCTCGCTCGCTTGCTCTCTTGTCTGGCTCGCTCTCTTATCTGGCTTGCTCGCTAGCATATCTGGCTCGCTTGCTTGCTCTCTTGTCTGGCTTGCTCTCTTATCTGGCTCGCTCGCTCTCATATCTGGCTCGCTCGCTTGCTCTCATGTCTGGCTCGCTCGCTCTCATATCTGGCTCGCTCGCTTTCTCTCATGTCTGGCTCGCTCGCTCTCATATCTGGCTTTCTCGCTTGCTCTCATATCTGGCTAGTTCGCTTGCTCTCTTGTCTTGCTCGCTCTCTTATCTGGCTCGCTTGCTCTCATATCTGGCTGGCTCGCTTGCTCTCATATCTGGCTCGCTCGCTTGCTCTCTTGTCTGGCTCGCTCTCTTAGCTGGCTTGCTCGCTAGCATATCTGGCTCGCTCGCTTGTTCTCTTGTCTGGCTCGCTCTCTTATCTGGCCTGTTCGCTCGAAAATCTGGCTCGCTCGCTCGCAAATCTGGCTAGCTCGCTCTCATATCTGGCTCGCTCGCTCACATATCTGGCTCGCTCGCTTGCTCTCATGTCTGGTTTTGCTCGCTGTCATATCTGTCTCGCTCGCTTGCTCTCTTGTCTGGTTCGCTCTCTTATCTGGCTCGCTCTCATATCTGGCTTGCTCGCTTGCTCTCATATCTGGCTCGCTCGCTTGCTTTCTTGTCTGGCTCGCTCGCATATCTGGCTCGCTCGCTCTCACATCTGGCTGGCTCGCTTGCTCTCATATCTGGCTCGCTCGCTCTCGTATCTGGCTCGCTCGCTTGCTCTCTTGTCTTGCTCGCTCTCTTATCTGGCTCGCTCGCTCTCATATCTGGCTGGCTCGCTTGCTCTCATATCTGGCTTGCTCGCTTGCTCGCTTGTCTGGCTCGCTCTCTTATCTGGCTTGCTCGCTAGAATATCTGGCTCGCACGCTTGCTCTCTTGTCTGGCTTGCTCTCTTATCTGGCTTGCTCGCTCTCATATCTGGCTCGCTCGCTTGCTCTCATGTCTGGCTCGCTCGCTCTCATATCTGGCTTTCTCGCTTGCACTCTTGTCTGGCTCGCTCTCTTATCTGGCTCGCTCGCATATCTGGCTAGCTCGCTTGCTCTCTTGTCTTGCTCGCTCTCTTATCTGGCTCGCTTGCTCTCATATCTGGCTCGCTCGCTCTCATGTCTGGCTCGCTCTCATATCTGGATTGCTCGCTTGCTCTCATATCTGGCTCGCTCGCTTGCTCTCTTGTCTGGCTCGCTCTCTTATCTGGCTTGCTCGCTCTCATATCTGGCTGGCTCGCTTGCTCTCATATCTGGCTCGCTCGCTTGCTCTCTTGTCTTGCTCGCTCTCTTATCTGGCTCGCTCGCTCTCATATCTGGCTGGCTCGCTTGCTCTCATATCTGGCTCGCTTACTTGCTCTCTTGTCTGGCTCGCTCTCATATCTGGCTAGCTCGCTTGCTCTCTTGTCTTGCTCGCTCTCTTATCTGGCTCGCTCGCTCTCATATCTGGCTGGCTCGCTTGCTCTCATATCTGGCTCGCTCGCTTGCTCTCATATCTGGCTCGCTCGCTCTCATGTCTGGCTCGCTCTCATATCTGGATTGCTCGCTTGCTCTCATATCTTGCTCGCTCGCTTGCTTAATTGTCTGGCTCGCTCTCTTATCTGCCTCGCTCTCTCTCACATCTGGCTTGCTCGCTTGCTCTCATATCTGGCTCGCTCGCTTGCTCTCTTGTCTGGCTCGCTCTCTTATCTGGCTTGCTCGCTAGAATATCTGGCTCGCACGCTTGCTCTCTTGTCTGGCTTGCTCTCTTATCTGGCTCGCTCGGTCTCATATCTGGCTCGCTCGCTTGCTCTCATGTCTGGCTCGCTCGCTCTCATATCTGGCTTTCTCGCTTGCTCTCTTGTCTGGCTCGCTCTCTTATCTGGCTCGCTCGCATATCTGGCTAGCTCGCTCTCACATCTGGCTGGCTCGCTTGCTCTCATTTCTGGCTGGCTTGCTTGCTCTCATTTCTGGCTCGCTCGCTTGCTCTCATATCTGGCTCGCTCGCTTGCTCTCATATCTGGCTCGCTCGCTTGCTTAATTGTCTGGCTCGCTCTCTTATCTGCCTCGCTCTCTCTCACATCTGGCTTGCTCGCTTGCTCTCATATCTAGCTCGCTCGCTGCTCTCTTGTCTGGCTCGCTCTCATATCTGGCTTGCTCGCTTGCTCTCATATCTGGCTCGATCGCTTGCTCTCTTGTCTGGCTCGCTCTTTTATCTGGCTCGCTCGCATATCTGGCTCGCTCGCTCTCACATCTGGCTGGCTTGCTTGCTCTTATATCTGGCTCGCTCGCTTGCTCTCATATCTGGCTCGCTCGCTTGCTCTCTTGTCTGGCTCGCTCTCTTATCTGGGTCGCTCGCATATCTGGCTCGCTCGCTCTCACATCGAGCTGGCTCGCTTGCTCTCATATCTGACTCGCTCGCTTGCTCTCTTGTCTGGCTCGCTCTCTTAACTGGCTCGCTCTCATATCTGGCTTGCTAGCTTGCTCTCATATCTGGCTCGCTCGCTTTCTCTCTTGTCTGTCTCGCTCTTTTATGGCTCGCTCACATATCTGGCTCGCTCGCTCTCAAATCTGGCTCGCTCGCTCTCAAATCTGGCTCGCTCGCTTGCTCTCATATCTGGCTTGCTCGCTTGCTCTCATATCCGGCTCGCTCGCTTGCTCTCATATCTGGCTCGCTCGCTTGCTCTCTTGTCTGGCTCGCTCTCTTATCTGGCTTGCTCGCATATCTTTCTCGCTCGCTCTCAAATCTGGCTCGCTCGCTTGCTCTCATATCTGGCTAGTTCGCTTGCTCTCTTGTCTTGCTCGCTCTCTTATCTGGCTCGCTCGCTCTCATATCTGGCTGGCTCGCTTACTCTCATATCTGGCTCGCTCGCTTGCTCTCTTGTCTGGCTCGCTCTCTTATCTGGCTTGCTCGCTAGCATATCTGGCTCGCACGCTTGCTCTCTTGTCTGGCTTGCTCTCTTATCTGGCTCGCTCGGTCTCATATCTGGCTCGCTCGCTTGCTCTCATGTCTGGCTCGCTTGCTCTCATATCTGGCTTTCTCGCTCCCTCTCTTATCTGGCTCGCTCGCATATTTGGCTCGCTCTCTTATCTGGCTCGCTCGCATATCTGGCTAGCTCGCTCTCACATCTGGCTGGCTCGCTTACTCTCATATCTGGCTCGCTCGCTTGCTCTCTTGTCTGGCTCGCTCTCTTATCTGGCTTGCTCACTAGCAAATCTGGCTCGCTCGCTTGCTCTCTTGTCTGGCTTGCTCTCTTACCTGTCTCGCTCTCACATCTGGCTCGCTCGCTTGCTCTCATATCTGGCTCGCTCGCTTGCTCTCTTGTCTGGCTCGCTCTCTTATCTGGCTTGCTTGCTAGCATATCTGGCTCGCTCGCTTGCTCTCTTGTCTGGCTTGCTCTCTTATCTGGCTCGCTCGCTCTCATATCTGGCTCGCTCACTTCCTCTCATGTCTGGCTCGCTCGCTCTCATCTCTGGCTCGCTCGCTTGCTCTTATGTCTGGCTCGCTCGCTCTCATATATGGCTTTCTTGCTTGCTCTCTTGTCTGGTTCACTCTCTTATCTGGCTCGCTTTCATATCTGGCTTGCTCTCATATCTGGCTCGCTCGCTTGCTCTCTTGTCTGGCTCGCTCTCTTATCTGGCTCGCTCGCTTGCTCTCTTGTCTTGCTCGCTCTCTTATCTGGCTCGCTCGCTCTCATATCTGGCTGGCTCGCTTGCTCTCATATCTGGCTCGCTCGCTTGCTCTCATATCTGGCTCGCTCGCTCTCATGTCTGGCTCGCACTCTTATCTGGATCGCTCGCTTGCTCTCATATCTGGCTCGCTCGCTTGCTTAATTGTCTGGCTCGCTCTCTTATCTGCCTCGCTCTCTCTCAAATCTGGCTTGATCGCTTGCTCTCATATCTGGCTCGCTCGCTTGCTCTCTTGTCTGGCTCGCTCTCTTAACTGGCTCGCTCGCATATCTGGCTTGCTAGCTTGCTCTCATATCTGACTCAGTCGCTTGCTCTCTTGTCTGTCTCGCTCTCTCTTATGGCTCGCTCACATATCTGGCTCGCTCGCTCTCAAATCTGGCTCGGTAGCTCTCAAATCTGGCTCGCTCGCTTACTCTCATATCTGGCTTGCTCGCTTGCTCTCATATCCGGCTCGCTCGCTTGCTCTCATATCTGGCTCGCTCGCTTGCTCTCTTGTCTGGCTCGCTCTCTTATCTGGCTCGCTCGCATATCTGGCTCGCTCGCTCTCAAATCTGGCTCGCTCGCTTGCTCTCATATCTGGCTAGTTCGCTTGCTCTCTTGTCTTGCTCGCTCTCTTATCTGGCTCGCTCGCTCTCATATCTGGCTGGCTCGCTTGCTCTCATATCTGGCTCGCTCGCTTGCTCTCTTGTTTGGCTCGCTCTCTTATCTGGCTTGCTCGCTTGCTCTCTTGTCTGGCTCGCTCTCTTATCTGGCTCGCTCGCTTGCTTAATTGTCTGGCTCGCTCTCTTATCTGCCTCGCTCTCTCTCACATCTGGCTTTCTCGCTTGCTCTCATATCTGGCTCGCTCGCTGCTCTCTTGTCTGGCTCGCTCTCTTATCTGGCTCGCTCGCATATCTTGCTCGCTCGCTCTCACATCTGGCTCGCTCGCTTGCTCTCATATCTGGCTCGCTCACTTAATCTCTTGTCTGGCTCGCTCTCTTATCTGGCTTGCTCACTAGCAAATCTGGCTCGCTCGCTTGCTCTCTTGTCTGGCTTGCTCTTTTACCTGTCCCGCTCTCACATCTGGCTCGCTCGCTTGCTCTCATATCTGGCTCGCTCGCTTGCTCTCTTGTCTGGCACGCTCTCTTATCTGGCTTGCTTGCTAGCATATCTGGCTCGCTCGCTTGCTCTCTTGTCTGGCTTGCTCTCTGATCTGTCTCGCTCGCTCTTATATCTGGCTCGCTCACTTCCTCTCATGTCTGGCTCGCTCGCTCTCATCTCTGGCTCGCTCGCTTGCTCTCATATATGGCTTTCTTGCTTGCTCTCTTGTCTGGTTCGCTCTCTTATCTGGCTCGCTTTCATATCTGGCTTGCTCTCATATCTGGCTCGCTCGCTTGCTCTCTTGTCTGGCTCGCTCTCTTATCTGGCTCGCTCGCATATCTGGCTCGCTCGCTTTCACATCTGGCCGGCTCGCTTGCTTTCATATCTGGCTCGCTCGCTCAAATATCTGGCTCGCTCGATTGCTCTCTTGTCTGGTTCGCTCTCTTATCTGTCTCGCTCTCATATCTGGCTCACTCGCTTGCTCTCAAATCTGGCTCGCTCGCTTGCTCTCATATCTGGCTAGCACACTTGCTCTCTTGTCTTGCTCGCTCTCTTATCTGGCTCGCTCGCTCTCATATCTGGCTGGCTCGCCTGCTCTCATATCTGGCTCGCTCGCTTGCTCTCATATCTGGCTCGCTCGCTCTCATGTCTGGCTCGCTCTCATATCTGGATCGCTCGCTTGCTCTCATATCTGGCTGGCTCGCTTACTTAATTGTCTGGCTCGCTCTCTTATCTGCCTCGCTCTCTCTCACATCTGGCTTGCTCGCTTGCTCTCATATCTGGCTCGCTCGCTTGCTCTCTTGTCTGGCTCGCTGTCTTATCTGGCTCGCTCGCATATCTTGCTTGCTCACTCTCACATCTGGCTCGCTCGCTTGCTCTCATATCTGGCTCGCTCGCTTGCTCTCTTGTCTGGCTTGCTCTCTTATCTGGCTTGCTCGCTAGCATATCTGGCTCGCTCACTTGCTCTCTTGTCTGGCTTACTCTCTTATCTGTCTCGCTCTCACATCTGGCTCGCTCGCTTGCTCTCATATCTGGCTCGCTCGCTTGCTCTCTTCTCTGGCTTGCTCTCTTATATGGCTTGCTCGCTAGCATATCCGCCTCGCTCGCTTGCTCTCTTATCTGGCTCGCTCGCTCTCATGTCTGGCTTGCTCGCTTGCTCTCATATCTGGCTCGCTCGCTTGCTCTCTTGTCTGGCTCGCTCTCTTATCTGGCTCGCTCTCTTATCTGGCTCGCTCGCTCTCACATCTGGCTGGCTTGCTTGCTCTCGTATCTGGCTCGCTCGCTTGCTCTCATATCTGGCTCGCTCGCTTGCTCTCTTATCTGGCTCGCTCTCTTATCTGGCTCGCTCTCTTATCTGCCTCGCTCTCTCTCACATCTGGCTTTCTCGCTTGCTCTCATATCTGGCTCGCTCGCTTGCTCTCTTGTCTGGCTCGCTCTCTAATCTGGCTGGCTCGCTTGCTCTCATATCTGGCTCGCTCGCTTGCTCTCATATCTTGCTCGCTCGCTCTCATGTCTGGCTCGCACTCTTATCTGGATCGCTCGCTTGCTCTCATATATGGCTCGCTCGCTTGCTTAATTGTCTGGCTCGCTCTCTTATCTGCCTCGCTCTCTCTCAAATCTGGCTTACTCGCTTGCTCTCATATCTGGCTCGCTCGCTTGCTCTCTTGTCTGGCTCGCTCTCTTAACTGGCTCGCTCGCATATCTGGCTTGCTAGCTTGCTCTCATATCTGACTCAGTCGCTTGCTCTCTTGTCTGTCTCGCTCTCTTTTATGGCTCGCTCACATATCTGGCTCGCTCGCTCTCAAATCTGGCTCGGTAGCTCTCAAATCTGTCTCGCTCGCTTACTCTCATATCTGGCTTGCTCGCTTGCTCTCATATCCGGCTCGCTCGCTTGCTCTCATATCTGGCTCGCTCGCTTGCTCTCTTGTCTGGCTCGCTCTCTTATCTGGCTCGCTCGCATATCTGGCTCGCTCGCTCTCAAATCTGGCTCGCTCGCTTGCTCTCATATCTGGCTAGTTCGCTTGCTCTCTTGTCTTGCTCGCTCTCTTATCTGGCTCGCTCGCTCTCATATCTGGCTGGCTCGCTTGCTCTCATATCTGGCTCGCTCGCTTGCTCTCTTGTTTGGCTCGCTCTCTTATCTGGCTTGCTCGCTTGCTCTCTTGTCTGGCTCGCTCTCTTATCTGGCTCGCTCGCTTGCTTAATTGTCTGGCTCGCTCTCTTATCTGCCTCGCTCTCTCTCACATCTGGCTTTCTCGCTTGCTCTCATATCTGGCTCGCTCGCTGCTCTCTTGTCTGGCTCGCTCTCTTATCTGGCTCGCTCGCATATCTTGCTCGCTCGCTCTCACATCTGGCTCGCTCGCTTGCTCTCTTATCTGGCTCGCTCACTTAATCTCTTGTCTGGCTCGCTCTCTTATCTGGCTTGCTCACTAGCAAATCTGGCTCGCTCGCTTGCTCTCTTGTCTGGCTTGCTCTCTTACCTGTCTCGCTCTCACATCTGGCTCGCTCGCTTGCTCTCATATCTGGCTCACTCGCTTGCTCTCTTGTCTGGCTCGCTCTCTTATCTGGCTTGCTTGCTAGCATATCTGGCTCGCTCGCTTGCTCTCTTGTCTGGCTTGCTCTCTTATCTGTCTCGCTCGCTCTCATATCTGGCTCGCTCACTTCCTCTCATGTCTGGCTCGCTCGCTCTCATCTCTTGCTCGCTCGCTTGCTCTCATATATGGCTTTCTTGCTTGCTCTCTTGTCTGGTTCGCTCTCTTATCTGGCTCGCTTTCATATCTGGCTTGCTCTCATATCTGGCTCGCTCGCTTGCTCTCTTGTCTGGCTCGCTCTCTTATCTGGCTCGCTCGCATATCTGGCTCGCTCGCTTTCACATCTGGCCGGCTCGCTTGCTTTCATATCTGGCTCGCTCACTCACATATCTGGCTCCCTCGATTGCTCTCTTGTCTGGTTCGCTCTCTTATCTGTCTCGCTCTCATATCTGGCTCACTCGCTTGCTCTCAAATCTGGCTCGCTCGCTTGCTCTCATATCTGGCTAGCACACTTGCTCTCTTGTCTTGCTCGCTCTCTTATCTGGCTCGCTCGCTCTCATATCTGGCTGGCTCGCCTGCTCTCATATCTGGCTCGCTCGCTTGCTCTCATATCTGGCTCGCTCGCTCTCATGTCTGGCTCGCTCTCATATCTGGATCGCTCGCTTGCTCTCATATCTGGCTGGCTCGCTTGCTTAATTGTCTGGCTCGCTCTCTTATCTGCCTCGCTCTCTCTCACATCTGGCTTGCTCGCTTGCTCTCATATCTGGCTCGCTCGCTGCTCTCTTGTCTGGCTCGCTGTCTTATCTGGCTCGCTCGCATATCTTGCTTGCTCACTCTCACATCTGGCTCGCTCGCTTGCTCTCATATCTGGCTCGCTCGCTTGCTCTCTTGTCTGGCTTGCTCTCTTATCTGGCTTGCTCGCTAGCATATCTGGCTCGCTCACTTGCTCTCTTGTCTGGCTTACTCTCTTATCTGTCTCGCTCTCACATCTGGCTCGCTCGCTTGCTCTCATATCTGGCTCGCTCGCTTGCTCTCTTCTCTGGCTTGCTCTCTTATCTGGCTTGCTCGCTAGCATATCCGCCTCGCTCGCTTGCTCTCTTATCTGGCTCGCTCGCTCTCATGTCTGGCTTGCTCGCTTGCTCTCATATCTGGCTCGCTCGCTTGCTCTCTTGTCTGGCTCGCTCTCTTATCTGGCTCGCTCTCTTATCTGGCTCGCTCTCACATCTGGCTGGCTTGCTTGCTCTCGTATCTGGCTCGCTCGCTTGCTCTCATATCTGGCTCGCTCGCTTGCTCTCTTATCTGGCTCGCTCTCTTATCTGGCTCGCTCTCTTATCTGCCTCGCTCTCTCTCACATCTGGCTTGCTCGCTTGCTCTCATATCTGGCTCGCTCGCTTGCTCTCTTGTCTGGCTCGCTCTCTTATCTGGCTCGCTCGCATATCTTGCTCGCTCGCTTGCTCTCTTGTCTGACTTGCTCTCTTATCTGTCTCTCTCTCACATCTGGCTCGCTCGCTTGCTCTCATACCTAGCTCGCTCGCTCTCTTATCTGGCTTGCTCGCTAGCATATCTAGCTCGCTCGCTTGCTCTCTAGTCTGGCTTGCTCTCTTATCTGGCTCGCTCGCTCTCATATCTGGCTCGCTCGCTTGCTCTCATGTCTGGCTCGCTCGCTCTCATATCTGGCTCGCTCGCTTGCTCTCATGTCTGGCTCGCTCGCTCACATATCTGGCTTTCTCGCTTGCTCTCTTGTCTGGTTCGCTCTCTTATCTGGCTCGCTCTCATATCTGGCTTGCTCGCTTGCTCTCATATCTGGCTTGCTCGCTTGCTCTCTTGTCTGGCTCGCTCTCTTATCTGGCTTGCTTGCTAGCATATCTGGCTCGCTCGCTTGCTCTCTTGTCTGGCTTGCTCTCTTATCTGGCTCGCTGGCTCTCTTATCTGGCTCGCTCGCTTGCTCTCTTGTCTTGCTCGCTCTCTTATCTGGCTCGCTCGCTCTCATATCTGGCTGGCTCGCTTGCTTTCATATCTGGCTCGCTCGCTTGCTCTCATATCTGGCTCGCTTGCTCTCATGTCTGGCTCACTCTCATATCTGGATCGCTCGCTTGCTCTCATATCTGGCTCGCTCGCTTGCTTAATTGTCTGGCTCGCTCTCTTATCTGCCTCGCTCTCTCTCACATCTGGCTTGCTCGCTTGCTCTCATATTTGGCTCGCTCGCTTGCTCTCTTGTCTGGCTCGCTCGCTTGCTCTCTTGTCTGGCTCGCTCTCTTATCTGGCTTGCTCGCATATCTGGCTCGCTCGCACATCTGGCATGCTTGCTTGCTCTCATATCTGGCTCGCTCGCTTGCTCTCATATCTGGCTCGCTCGCTCTCATGTCTGGCTCGCTCTCATATTTGGATCGCTCGCTTGCTCTCATATCTGGCTCGCTCGCTTGCTTAATTGTCTGGCTCGCTCTCTTATCTGCCTCGCTCTCTCTCAAATCTGGCTTGCTCGCTTGCTCTCATATCTGGCTCGCTCGCTTGCTCTCTTGTCTGGCTCGCTCTCTTATCTGGCTCGCTCGCATATCTGGCTTGCTAGTTTGCTCTCATATCTGACTCGCTCGCTTGCTCTCTTGTCTGTCTCGCTCTCTTTTATGGCTCGCTCACATATCTGGCTCGCTCGCTCTCAAATCTGGCTCGGTAGCTCTCAAATCTGGCTCGCTCGCTTACTCTCATATCTGGCTTGCTTGCTTTCTCTCATATCCGGCTCGCTCGCTTGCTCTCATATCTGGCTCGCTCGCTTGCTCTCTTTTCTGGCTCGCTCTCTTATCTGGCTTGCTCGCTAGCATATCTGGCTCGCACGCTTGCTCTCTTGTCTGGCTTGCTCTCTTATCTGGCTCGCTCGCATATCTGGCTCGCTCGCTCTAACATCTGGCTGGCTCACTTGCTCTCATTTCTGGCTGGCTCGCTTGCTCTCATTTCTGGCTCGCTCGCTTGCTCTCATATCTGGCTCGCTCGCTTGCTCTCATATCTGGCTCGCTTGCTTGCTCTCTTGTCTGGCTCGCTCTCATATCTGGCTAGCTCGCTTGCTCTCATATCTGGCTCGCTCGCTTGCTCTCATATCTGGCTCGCTCGCTCTCATGTCTGGCTCGCTCTCTTATCTGGATCGCTCGCTTGCTCTCATATCTGGCTCGCTCGCTTGCTTAATTGTCTGGCTCGCTCTCTTATCTGCCTCGCTCTCTCTCACATCTGGCTTGCTCGCATGCTCTCATATCTGGCCTGGCTCGCTCGCTGCTCTCTTGTCTGGCTCGCTCTCTTATCTGGCTCGCTCGCATATCTTGCTCGCTCGCTTGCTCTCTTGTCTGACATGCTCTCTTATCTGTCTCGCTCTCACATCTGGCTCGCTCGCTTGCTCTCATATCAGGCTCGCTCGCTCGCTCTCATATCTGGCTTGCTCGCTAGCATATCTGGCTCGCTCGCTCTCATATCTGGATCGCTCGCTTGCTCTCATGTCTGGCTCGCTCGCTCTCATATCTGACTTTCTCGCTTGCTCTCTTTTCTGGTTCGCTCGCTTGCTCTCTAGTCTGGCTCGCTCTCTTATCTGGCTTGCTCGCTAGCATATCTGGCTCGCTCGCTTGCTCTCTTATCTGTCTCGCTCTCACATCTGGCTTGCTCGCTTGCTCTCATATCTGGCTCGCTCGCTTGCTCTCTTGTCTGGCTCGCTCTCTTATCTGGCTTGCTCGCTAGCATATCTGGCTCACTCGCTTGCTCTCTTGTCTGGCTTGCTCTCTTATCTGGCTCGCTCGCTCTCATATCTGGCTCGCTCGCTTACTCTCATGTCTGGCTCGCTCGCTCTCATATCTGACTTTCTCGCTTGCTCTCTTGTCTGGTTCGCTCTCTTATCTGGCTCGCTCTCATATCTGGATTGCTCGCTTGCTCTCATATCTGGCTCGCTCGCTTGCTCTCTTGTCTGGCTCGCTCTCTTATCTGGCTTGCTCGCTAGCATATCTGGCTTGCTCGCTTGCTCTCTTGTCTGACTTGCTCTCTTATCTGTCTCGCTCTCACATCTGGCTTGCTCGCTTGCTCTTATATCTGGCTCGCTCGCTTGCTCACTTGTCTGGCTTGCTCTCTTATGTGGCTCGCTGGCTCTCTTATGTGGCTCGCTCGCTTGCTCTCATATCTGGCTCGCTCGCTTGCTCTCATATCTGGCTCGCTCGCTTGCTCTCTTGTCTGGCTCGCTCTCTTATCTGGCTCGCTCGCATATCTGGCTCGCTCGCTCTCACATCGAGCTGGCTTGCTTGCTCTCTTATCTGGCTCGCTCGCTTGCTCTCTTGTCTGGCTCGCTCTCTTATCTGGCTCGCTCTCATATCTGGCTTGCTAGCTTGCTCTCATATCTGGCTCGCTCGCTTTCTCTCTTGTCTGCCTCGCTCTCTTTTATGGCTCGCTCACATATCTGGCTCGCTCGCTTGCTCTCATATCTGGCTCGCTCGCTCGCTCTCAAATCTGGCTCGCTCGCTTGCTCTCATATCTGGCTTGCTCGCTTGCTCACATATCCGGCTCGCTCGCTTGCTCTCATATCTGGCTCGCTCGCTTGCTCTCTTGTCTGGCTCGCTCTCTTATCTGGCTCGCTCGCATATCTTTCTCGCTCGCTCTCAAATCTGGCTCGCTCGCTTGCTCTCATATCTGGCTAGTTCACTTGCTCTCTTGTCTTGCTCGCTCTCTTGTCTGGCTCGCTCGCTCTCATATCTGGCTGGCTCGCTTACTCTCATATCTGGCTCGCTCGCTTGCTCTCTTGTCTGGCTCGCTCTCTTATCTGGCTTGCTCGCTAGCATATCTGGCTCGCACGCTTGCTCTCTTGTCTGGCTTGCTCTCTTATCTGGCTCGCTCGGTCTCATATCTGGCTCGCTCTCTTGCTCTCATGTCTGGCTCGCTTGCTCTCATATCTGGCTTTCTCGCTCGCTCTCTTATCTGGCTCGCTCGCATATTTGGCTCGCTCTCTTATCTGGCTCGCTCGCATATCTGGCTAGCTCGCTCTCACATCTGGCTGGCTCGCTTGCTCTCATTTCTGGCTGGCTTGCTTGCTCTCATTTCTGGCTCGCTCGCTTGCTCTCATATCTGGCTCGCTCGCTTGCTCTCATATCTGGCTAGCTCGCTTGCTCTCTTGTCTTGCTCGCTCTCTTATCTGGCTCGCTCGCTCTCATATCTGGCTGGCTCGCTTGCTCTCATATCTGGCTCGCTCGCTTGCTCTCATATCTAGCTCGCTCGCTCTCATGTCTGGCTCGCTTTCATATCTGGCTCGCTCGCTTGCTCTCATATCTGGCTCGCTCGCTCTCATGTCTGGCTCGCTCTCATATCTGGATCGCTCGCTTGCTCTCATATCTGGCTCGCTCGCTTGCTTAATTGTCTGGCTCGCTCTCTTATCTGCCTCGCTCTCTCTCACATCTGGCTTGCTCGCTTGCTCTCATATCTGGCTCGCTCGCTTGCTCTCTTGTCTGGCTCGCTCTCTTATCTGGCTTGCTCGCTAGAATATCTGGCTCGCACACTTGCTCTCTTGTCTGGCCTGCTCTCTTATCTGGCTCGCTCGCTCTCATATCTGGCTCGCTCGCTTGCTCTCATGTCTGGCTCGCTCGCTCTCATATCTGGCTTTCTCGCTTGCTCTCTTGTCTGGCTCGCTCTCTTATCTGGCTCGCTCGCATTTCTGGCTAGCTCGCTCTCACATCTGGCTGGCTCGCTTGCTCTCATTTCTGGCTGGCTCGCTTGCTCTCATTTCTGTCTCGCTCGCTTGCTCTCATATCTGGCTCGCTCGCTTGCTCTCATATCTGGCTCGCTCGCTTGCTCTCATATCTGGCTCGCTCGCTTGCTCTCTTGTCTGGCTCGCTCTCATATCTGGCTAGTTCGCTTGCTCTCTTGTCTTGCTCGCTCTCTTATCTGGCTCGCTCGCTCTCATATCTGGCTGGCTCGCTTGCTCTCATATCTGGCTCGCTCGCTTGCTCTCATATCTGGCTTGCTCGCTTGCTCTCTTGTCTGGCTCGCTCTCTTATCTGGCTTGCTCGGTACATATCTGGCTCGCTCGCTTGCAAATCTGGCTCGCTCGCTCTCAAATCTGGCTCGCTCGCTTGCTCTCATATCTGGCTTGCTCGCTTGCTCTCATATCCGGCTCGCTCGCTTGCTCTCATATCTGGCTCGCTTGCTTGCTCTCTTGTCTGGCTCGCTCTATTATCTGGCTCCCTCGCATATCTTTCTCGCTCGCTCTCAAATCTGGCTCGCTCGCTTGCTCTCATATCTGGCTAGTTCGCTTGCTCTCTTGTCTTGCTCGCTCTCTTATCTGGCTTGCTCGCTCTCATATCTGGCTGGCTCGCTTGCTCTCATATCTTGCTCGCTCGCTTGCTCTCTTGTCTGGCTCGCTCTCTTATCTGGCTTGCTCGCTAGCATATCTGGCTCGCTCGCTTGCTATCTTGTCTGGCTTGCTCTCTTATCTGGCTCGCTCGCTCTCATATCTGGCTCGCTCGCTTGCTCTCATGTCTGGCTCGCTTGCTCTCATATCTGGCTCGCTCGCTTGCTCTCATGTCTGGCTCGCTCGCTCTCATATCTGGCTTTCTCGCTTGGTCTCTTGTCTGGTTCGCTCTCTTATCTGGCTCGCTCTCACATCTGGCTTTCTCGCTTGCTCTCATATCTGGTTCGCTCGCTTGCTTTCTTGTCGGGCTCGCTCGAATATCTGGCTCGCTCGCTCTCACATCTGGCTGGCTCGCTTGCTCTCATATCTGGCTCGCTCTCTCTCATATCTGGCTCGCTCGCTTGCTCTCTTGTCTTGCTCGCTCTCTTATCTGGCTCGCTCGCTCTCATATCTGGCTGGCTCGCTTGCTCTCATATCTCACTCGCTCGCTTGCTCTCTTGTCTGGCTTGCTCTCTGATCTGGCTTGCTCGCTAGAACATCTGGCTCGCACGCTTGCTCTCTTGTCTGGCTTGCTCTCTTATCTGGCTCGCTCGCTCTCATATCTGGCTCGCTCGCTTGCTCTCATGTCTGGCTCGCTCGCTCTCATATCTGGCTTTCTCGCTTGCTCTCTTGTCTGGCTCGCTCTCTTATATGGCTCACTCGAATATCTGGCTAGCTTGCTCTCACATCTGGCTGGCTCGCTTGCTCTCATTTCTGGCTGGCTCGCTTGCTCTCATTTCTGGCTCGCTCGCTTGCTCTCATATCTGGCTCGCTCGCTTGCTCTCATATCTGGCTCGCTCGCTTGCTCTCTTGTCTGGCTCGCTCTCATATCTGGCTAGCTCGCTTTCTCTCTTGTCTGTCTCACGCTCTTTTATGGCTCGCTCACATATCTGGCTCGCTCGCTCTCAAATCTGGCTCGGTCGCTCTCAAATCTGGCTCGCTCGCTTGCTCTCATATCTGGCTTGCTCGCTTGCTCTCATATCCGGCTCGCTCGCTTGCTCTCATATCTGGCTCGCTCGCTTGCTCTCTTGGCTGGCTCGCTCTCTTATCTGGCTCGCTCTCTTATCTGGCTCGCTCGCATGCTCTCATATCTGGCTAGTTCGCTTGCTCTCTTGTCTTGCTCGCTCTCTTATCTGGCTCGCTCGCTCTCATATCTGGCTGGCTCGCTTACTCTCATATCTGGCTCGCTCGCTTGCTCTCTTTTCTGGCTCGCTCTCTTATCTGGCTTGCTCGCTAGCATATCTGGCTCGCACGCTTGCTCTCTTGTCTGGCTTGCTCTCTTATCTGGCTCGCTCGCATATCTGGCTCGCTCGCTCTCACATCTGGCTGGCTCACTTGCTCTCATTTCTGGCTCGCTCGCTTGCTCTCATATCTGGCTCGCTCGCTTGCTCTCATATCTGGCTCGCTTGCTTGCTCTCTTGTCTGGCTCGCTCTCATATCTGACTAGCTCGCTTGCTCTCATATCTGGCTCGCTCGCTTGCTCTCATATCTGGCTCGCTCGCTCTCATGTCTGGCTCGCTCTCTTATCTGGATCGCTCGCTTGCTCTCATATCTGGCTTGCTCGCTTGCTCTCATATCCGGCTCGCTCGCTTGCTCTCATATCTGGCTCGCTTGCTTGCTCTCTTGTCTGGCTCGCTCTATTATCTGGCTCCCTCGCATATCTTTCTCGCTCGCTCTCAAATCTGGCTCGCTCGCTTGCTCTCATATCTGGCTAGTTCGCTTGCTCTCTTGTCTTGCTCGCTCTCTTATCTGGCTTGCTCGCTCTCATATCTGGCTGGCTCGCTTGCTCTCATATCTTGCTCGCTCGCTTGCTCTCTTGTCTGGCTCGCTCTCTTATCTGGCTTGCTCGCTAGCATATCTGGCTCGCTCGCTTGCTATCTTGTCTGGCTTGCTCTCTTATCTGGCTCGCTCGCTCTCATATCTGGCTCGCTCGCTTGCTCTCATGTCTGGCTCGCTTGCTCTCATATCTGGCTCGCTCGCTTGCTCTCATGTCTGGCTCGCTCGCTCTCATATCTGGCTTTCTCGCTTGGTCTCTTGTCTGGTTCGCTCTCTTATCTGGCTCGCTCTCACATCTGGCTTTCTCGCTTGCTCTCATATCTGGTTCGCTCGCTTGCTTTCTTGTCGGGCTCGCTCGAATATCTGGCTCGCTCGCTCTCACATCTGGCTGGCTCGCTTGCTCTCATATCTGGCTCGCTCTCTCTCATATCTGGCTCGCTCGCTTGCTCTCTTGTCTTGCTCGCTCTCTTATCTGGCTCGCTCGCTCTCATATCTGGCTGGCTCGCTTGCTCTCATATCTCACTCGCTCGCTTGCTCTCTTGTCTGGCTTGCTCTCTGATCTGGCTTGCTCGCTAGAATATCTGGCTCGCACGCTTGCTCTCTTGTCTGGCTTGCTCTCTTATCTGGCTCGCTCGCTCTCATATCTGGCTCGCTCGCTTGCTCTCATGTCTGGCTCGCTCGCTCTCATATCTGGCTTTCTCGCTTGCTCTCTTGTCTGGCTCGCTCTCTTATATGGCTCACTCGAATATCTGGCTAGCTTGCTCTCACATCTGGCTGGCTCGCTTGCTCTCATTTCTGGCTGGCTCGCTTGCTCTCATTTCTGGCTCGCTCGCTTGCTCTCATATCTGGCTCGCTCGCTTGCTCTCATATCTGGCTCGCTCGCTTGCTCTCTTGTCTGGCTCGCTCTCATATCTGGCTAGCTCGCTTTCTCTCTTGTCTGTCTCACGCTCTTTTATGGCTCGCTCACATATCTGGCTCGCTCGCTCTCAAATCTGGCTCGGTCGCTCTCAAATCTGGCTCGCTCGCTTGCTCTCATATCTGGCTTGCTCGCTTGCTCTCATATCCGGCTCGCTCGCTTGCTCTCATATCTGGCTCGCTCGCTTGCTCTCTTGGCTGGCTCGCTCTCTTATCTGGCTCGCTCTCTTATCTGGCTCGCTCGCATGCTCTCATATCTGGCTAGTTCGCTTGCTCTCTTGTCTTGCTCGCTCTCTTATCTGGCTCGCTCGCTCTCATATCTGGCTGGCTCGCTTACTCTCATATCTGGCTCGCTCGCTTGCTCTCTTTTCTGGCTCGCTCTCTTATCTGGCTTGCTCGCTAGCATATCTGGCTCGCACGCTTGCTCTCTTGTCTGGCTTGCTCTCTTATCTGGCTCGCTCGCATATCTGGCTCGCTCGCTCTCACATCTGGCTGGCTCACTTGCTCTCATTTCTGGCTCGCTCGCTTGCTCTCATATCTGGCTCGCTCGCTTGCTCTCATATCTGGCTCGCTTGCTTGCTCTCTTGTCTGGCTCGCTCTCATATCTGGCTAGCTCGCTTGCTCTCATATCTGGCTCGCTCGCTTGCTCTCATATCTGGCTCGCTCGCTCTCATGTCTGGCTCGCTCTCTTATCTGGATCGCTCGCTTGCTCTCATATCTGGCTTGCTCGCTTGCTCTCATATCCGGCTCGCTCGCTTGCTCTCATATCTGGCTCGCTTGCTTGCTCTCTTGTCTGGCTCGCTCTATTATCTGGCTCCCTCGCATATCTTTCTCGCTCGCTCTCAAATCTGGCTCGCTCGCTTGCTCTCATATCTGGCTAGTTCGCTTGCTCTCTTGTCTTGCTCGCTCTCTTATCTGGCTTGCTCGCTCTCATATCTGGCTGGCTCGCTTGCTCTCATATCTTGCTCGCTCGCTTGCTCTCTTGTCTGGCTCGCTCTCTTATCTGGCTTGCTCGCTAGCATATCTGGCTCGCTCGCTTGCTATCTTGTCTGGCTTGCTCTCTTATCTGGCTCGCTCGCTCTCATATCTGGCTCGCTCGCTTGCTCTTATGTCTGGCTCGCTTGCTCTCATATCTGGCTCGCTCGCTTGCTCTCATGTCTGGCTCGCTCGCTCTCATATCTGGCTTTCTCGCTTGGTCTCTTGTCTGGTTCGCTCTCTTATCTGGCTCGCTCTCACATCTGGCTTTCTCGCTTGCTCTCATATCTGGTTCGCTCGCTTGCTTTCTTGTCGGGCTCGCTCGAATATCTGGCTCGCTCGCTCTCACATCTGGCTGGCTCGCTTGCTCTCATATCTGGCTCGCTCTCTCTCATATCTGGCTCGCTCGCTTGCTCTCTTGTCTTGCTCGCTCTCTTATCTGGCTCGCTCGCTCTCATATCTGGCTGGCTCGCTTGCTCTCATATCTCACTCGCTCGCTTGCTCTCTTGTCTGGCTTGCTCTCTGATCTGGCTTGCTCGCTAGAATATCTGGCTCGCACGCTTGCTCTCTTGTCTGGCTTGCTCTCTTATCTGGCTCGCTCGCTCTCATATCTGGCTCGCTCGCTTGCTCTCATGTCTGGCTCGCTCGCTCTCATATCTGGCTTTCTCGCTTGCTCTCTTGTCTGGCTCGCTTTCTTATATGGCTCACTCGAATATCTGGCTAGCTTGCTCTCACATCTGGCTGGCTCGCTTGCTCTCATTTCTGGCTGGCTCGCTTGCTCTCATTTCTGGCTCGCTCGCTTGCTCTCATATCTGGCTCGCTCGCTTGCTCTCATATCTGGCTCGCTCGCTTGCTCTCTTGTCTGGCTCGCTCTCATATCTGGCTAGCTCGCTTTCTCTCTTGTCTGTCTCACGCTCTTTTATGGCTCGCTCACATATCTGGCTCGCTCGCTCTCAAATCTGGCTCGGTCGCTCTCAAATCTGGCTCGCTCGCTTGCTCTCATATCTGGCTTGCTCGCTTGCTCTCATATCCGGCTCGCTCGCTTGCTCTCATATCTGGCTCGCTCGCTTGCTCTCTTGGCTGGCTCGCTCTCTTATCTGGCTCGCTCTCTTATCTGGCTCGCTCGCATGCTCTCATATCTGGCTAGTTCGCTTGCTCTCTTGTCTTGCTCGCTCTCTTATCTGGCTCGCTCGCTCTCATATCTGGCTGGCTCGCTTACTCTCATATCTGGCTCGCTCGCTTGCTCTCTTTTCTGGCTCGCTCTCTTATCTGGCTTGCTCGCTAGCATATCTGGCTCGCACGCTTGCTCTCTTGTCTGGCTTGCTCTCTTATCTGGCTCGCTCGCATATCTGGCTCGCTCGCTCTCACATCTGGCTGGCTCACTTGCTCTCATTTCTGGCTCGCTCGCTTGCTCTCATATCTGGCTCGCTCGCTTGCTCTCATATCTGGCTCGCTTGCTTGCTCTCTTGTCTGGCTCGCTCTCATATCTGGCTAGCTCACTTGCTCTCATATCTGGCTCGCTCGCTTGCTCTCATATCTGGCTCGCTCGCTCTCATGTCTGGCTCGCTCTCTTATCTGGATCGCTCGCTTGCTCTCATATCTGGCTCGCTCGCTTGCTTAATTGTCTGGCTCGCTCTCTTATCTGCCTCGCTCTCTCTCACATCTGGCTTGCTCGCTTGCTCTCATATCTGGCCTGGCTCGCTCGCTGCTCTCTTGTCTGGCTCGCTCTCTTATCTGGCTCGCTCGCATATCTTGCTCGCTCGCTTGCTCTCTTGTCTGACTTGCTCTCTTATCTGTCTCGCTCTCACATCTGGCTCGCTCGCTTGCTCTCATATCTAGCTCGCTCGCTCGCTCTCTTATCTAGCTTGCTCGCTAGCATATCTGGCTCGCTCGCTCTCATATCTGGATCGCTCGCTTGCTCTCATGTCTGGCTCGCTCGCTCTCATATCTGACTTTCTCGCTTGCTCTCTTGTCTGGTTCGCTCGCTTGCTCTCTAGTCTGGCTCGCTCTCTTATCTGGCTTGCTCGCTAGCATATCTGGCTCGCTCGCTTGCTCTCTTGTCTGGCTTGCTCTCTTATCTGTCTCGCTCTCACATCTGGCTTGCTCGCTTGCTCTCATATCTGGCTCGCTCGCTTGCTCTCTTGTCTGGCTCGCTCTCTTATCTGGCTTGCTCGCTAGCATATCTGGCTCACTCGCTTGCTCTCTTGTCTGGCTTGCTCTCTTATCTGGCTCGCTCGCTCTCATATCTGGCTCGCTCGCTTGCTCTCATGTCTGGCTCGCTCGCTCTCATATCTGACTTTCTCGCTTGCTCTCTTATCTGGTTCGCTCTCTTATCTGGCTCGCTCTCATATCTGGATTGCTTGCTTGCTCTCATATCTGGCTCGCTCGCTTGCTCTCTTGTCTGGCTCGCTCTCTTATCTGGCTTGCTCGCTAGCATATCTGGCTTGCTCGCTTGCTCTCTTGTCTGACTTGCTCTCTTATCTGTTTCGCTCTCACATCTGGCTTGCTCGCTTGCTCTCATATCTGGCTGGCTCGCTTGCTCTCATTTCTGGCTCACTCGCTTGCTCTCATGTCTGGCTCGCTTGCTCTCATATCTGACTTTCTCGCTTGCTCTCTTGTCTGGCTCGCTCGCTCTCATATCTGACTTTCTCGCTTGCTCTCTTATCTGGTTCGCTCTCTTATCTGGCTCGCTCTCATATCTGGATTGCTTGCTTGCTCTCATATCTGGCTCGCTCGCTTGCTCTCATGTCTGGCTCGCTCGCTCTCATATCTGACTTTCTCGCTTGCTCTCTTATCTGGTTCGCTCTCTTATCTGGCTCGCTCTCATATCTGGATTGCTTGCTTGCTCTCATATCTGGCTCGCTCGCTTGCTCTCTTGTCTGGCTCGCTCTCTTATCTGGCTTGCTCGCTAGCATATCTGGCTTGCTCGCTTGCTCTCTTGTCTGACTTGCTCTCTTATCTGTTTCGCTCTCACATCTGGCTTGCTCGCTTGCTCTCATATCTGGCTGGCTCGCTTGCTCACTTGTCTGGCTTGCTCTCTTATGTGGCTCGCTGGCTCTCTTATGTGGCTCGCTCGCTTGCTCTCATGTCTGGCTCGCTCACTCTCATATCTGGCTTTCTCGCTTGCTCTCTTGTCTGGTTCGCTCTCTTATCTGGCTCGCTCTCATATCTGGCTTGCTCGCTTGCTCTCATATCCGGCTCGCTCGCTTGCTCTCATATCTGGCTCGCTCGCTTGCTCTCTTGTCTGGCTCGCTCTCTTATCTGGCTCGCTCGCATATCTGGCTCGCTCGCTCTCAAATCTGGCTCGCTCGCTTGCTCTCATATCTGGCTAGTTCGCTTGCTCTCTTGTCTTACTCGCTCTCTTATCTGGCTCACTCGCTCTCATATCTGGCTGGCTCGCTTGCTCTCATATCTGGCTCGCTCGCTTGCTCTCTTGTCTTGCTCGCTCTCTTATCTGGCTCGCTCGCTCTCATATCTGGCTGGCTCGCTTGCTCTCATATCTGGCTGGCTCGCTTGCTCTCATATCTGGTTCGCTCGCTTGCTCTTTTGTCAGGCTCGCTATCTTATCTGGCTTGCTCGCTAGAATATCTGGCTCGCACGCTTGCTCTCTTGTCTGGCTTGCTCTCTTATCTGGCTCGCTCGCTCTCATATCTGGCTCACTCGCTTCCTCTCATGTCTGGCTCGCTCTCATATCTGGCTCGCTCGCTTGCTCTCTTGTCTGGCTCCCTCTCTTATATGGCTCGCTCGCATATCTGGCTAGCTCGCTCTCACATCTGGCTGGCTCGCTTGCTCTCATTTCTGGCTGGCTCGCTTGCTCTCATTTCTGGCTCGCTCGCTTGCTCTCATATCTGGCTGGCTCGCTTGCTCTCATGTCTGGCTCGCTCGCTTGCTCTCTTGTCTGGCTCGCTCTCATATATGGCTAGCTCGCTTACTCTCTTGTCTTGCTCGCTCTCTTATCTGGCTCGCTCGCTCTCATATCTGGCTGGCTCGCTTGCTCTCATATCTGGCTCGCTCGCTTGCTCTCATATCTGGCTGGCTCGCTTGCTCTCATGTCTGGCTCGCTCGCTTGCTCTCTTGTCTGGCTCGCTCTCATATATGGCTAGCTCGCTTACTCTCTTGTCTTGCTCGCTCTCTTATCTGGCTCGCTCGCTCTCATATCTGGCTGGCTCGCTTGCTCTCATATCTGGCTCGCTCGCTTGCTCTCATATCTGGCTCGCTCTCATATCTGGATCGCTCGTTTGCTCTCATATCTGGCTCGCTCGCTTGCTTAATTGTCTGACTCGCTCTCTTATCTGTTTCGCTCTCTCTCACATCTGGCTTGCTCGCTTGCTCTAATATCTGGCTCGCTCGCTGCTCTCTTTTCTGGCTCGCTCTCATATCTGGCTTGCTCGCTTGCTCTCATATCTGGCTCGCTTGCTCTCTTGTCTGGCTCCCTCTCTTATCTGGCTCGCTCGCATATCTGGCTCGCTCGCTCTCACATCTGGCTGGCTTGCTTGCTCTCATATCTGGCTCGCTCGCTTGCTCTCACATCTGGCTCGCTCTCTTTCTCTCTTGTCTGGCTCGCTCGCTTGCTTAATTGTCTGGCTCGCTCTCTTATCTGCCTCGCTCTCTCTCTCACATCTGGCTTGCTCGCTTGCTCTCATATCTGGCTCGCTCGCTGCTCTCTTGTCTGGCTCGTTCTCTTATCTGGCTCGCTCGCATATCTTGCTCGCTCGCTTGCTCTCTTGTCTGACTTTCTCTCTTATCTGTCTCTCTCTCACATCTGGCTCGCTCGCTTGCTCTCATATCTAGCTCGCTTGCTCTCTTATCTGGCTTGCTCGCTAGCATATCTGGCTCGCTCGCTTGCTCTCTTGTCTGGCTCGCTCTCTTATCTGGCTTGCTCGCTTGCTCTCTTGTCTGGCTCGCTCTCTTATCTGGCTCGCTCGCTTGCTTAATTGTCTGGCTCGCTCTTATCTGCCTCGCTCTCTCTCACATCTGGCTTGCTCGCTTGCTCTCATATCTGGCTCGCTCGCTGCTCTCTTGTCTGGCTCGCTCTCTTATCTGGCTCGCTCGCATATCTTGCTCGCTCGCTCTCACATCTGGCTCGCTCGCTTGCTCTCATATCTGGCTCGCTCGCTTGCTCTCTTGTCTGGCTCGCTCTCTTATCTGGCTTGCTCACTAGCATATCTGGCTCGCTCGCTTGCTCTCTTGTCTGGCTTGCTCTCTTACCTGTCTCGATCTCACATCTGGCTCGTTCGCTTGCTCTCATATCTGGCTCGCTCGCTTGCTCTCTTGTCTGGCTCGCTTGCTCTCTTGTCTGGCTCGCTCTCTTATCTGGCTCGCTCACATATCTGGCTCGCTCGCTCTCACATAGAGCTGGCTCGCTTGCTCTCATATCTGGCTCGCTCGCTTGCTCTCTTGTCTGGCTCGCTCTCTTTTATGGCTCGCTCACATATCTGGCTCGCTCGCTCTCAAATCTGGCTCGCTCGCTCTCAAATCTGGCTCGCTCGCTTGCTCTCATATCTGGCTTGCTCGCTCGCTCTCATATCCGGCTCGCTCGCTTGCTCTCATATCTGGCTTGCTCTCTTGTCTGGCTCGCTCTCTTATCTGGCTCGCTCGCATATCTGGCTCGCTCGCTCTCAAATCTGGCTCGCTCGCTTGCTCTCATATCTGGCTAGTTCGCTTGCTCTCTTGTCTTGCTCGCTCCCTTATCTGGCTCGCTCGCTCTCATATCTGGCTGGCTCGCTTGCTCTCATTACTGGCTGGCTCGCTTGCTCTCATTTCTGGCTCGCTCGCTTGCTCTCATATCTGGCTCGCTCGCTTGCTTTCATATCTGGCTCGCTCGCTTGCTCTCTTGTCTGGCTCGCTCTCATATCTGGCTCGCTCGCTTGCTCTCTTGTCTGGCTCGCTCTCATATCTGGCTAGCTCGCTTGCTCTCTTGTCTTGCTCACTCTTATCTGGCTCGCTCGCTCTCATATCTGGCTGGCTCGCTTGCTCTCATATCTGGCTCGCTCGCTTGCTCTCATATCTGGCTCGCTCGCTCTCATGTCTTGCTCGCTCTCATATCTGGATCGCTCGCTTGCTCTCATATCTGGCTCGCTCGCTTGCTTAATTGTCTGGCTCGCTCTCTTATCTGCCTCGCTCTCTCTCACATCTGGCTTGCTCGCTTGCTCTCATATCTGGCTCGCTCGCTTGCTCTCTTGTCTGGCTCGCTCTCTTATCTGGCTCGCTCGCATATCTTGCTCGCTCGCTTGCTCTCTTGTCTGACTTGCTCTCTTATCTGTCTCTCTCTCACATCTGGCTCGCTCGCTTGCTCTCATACCTAGCTCGCTCGCTCTCTTATCTGGCTTGCTCGCTAGCATAACTGGCTCGCTCGCTTGCTCTCTTGTCTGGCTTCCTCTCTTATCTGGCTCGCTCGCTCTCATATCTGGCTCGCTCGCTTGCTCTCATGTCTGGCTCGCTCGCTCTCATATCTGGCTCGCTCGCTTGCTCTCATGTCTGGCTCGCTTGCTCACATATCTGGCTTTCTCGCTTGCTCTCTTGTCTGGTTCGCTCTCTTATCTGGCTCGCTCTCATATCTGGCTTGCTCGCTTGCTCTCATATCTGGCTTGCTCGCTTGCTCTCTTGTCTGGCTCGCTCTCTTATCTGGCTTGCTTGCTAGCATATCTGGCTCGCTCGCTTGCTCTCTTGTCTGGCTTGCTCTCTTATCTTGCTCGCTGGCTCTCTTATCTGGCTCGCTCGCTTGCTCTCTTGTCTTGCTCGCTCTCTTATCTGGCTCGCTCGCTCTCATATCTGGCTGGCTCGCTTGCTCTCATATCTGGCTCACTCGCTTGCTCTCATATCTGGCTCGCTCGCTCTCATGTCTGGCTCGCTCTCTTATCTGGATCGCTCGCTTGTTCTCATATCTGGCTCGCTCGCTTGCTTAATTGTCTGACTCGCTCTCTTATCTGTTTCGCTCTCTCTCACATCTGGCTTGCTCGCTTGCTCTAATATCTGGCTCGCTCGCTGCTCTCTTTTCTGGCTCGCTCTCATATCTGGCTTGCTCGCTTGCTCTCATATCTGGCTCGCTTGCTCTCTTGTCTGGCTCCCTCTCTTATCTGGCTCGCTCGCATATCTGGCTCGCTCGCTCTCACATCTGGCTGGCTTGCTTGCTCTCATATCTGGCTCGCTCGCTTGCTCTCATATCTGGCTCGCTCTCTTTCTCTCTTGTCTGGCTCGCTCGCTTGCTTAATTGTCTGGCTCGCTCTCTTATCTGCCTCGCTCTCTCTCTCACATCTGGCTTGCTCGCTTGCTCTCATATCTGGCTCGCTCGCTGCTCTCTTGTCTGGCTCGTTCTCTTATCTGGCTCGCTCGCATATCTTGCTCGCTCGCTTGCTCTCTTGTCTGACTTTCTCTCTTATCTGTCTCTCTCTCACATCTGGCTCGCTCGCTTGCTCTCATATCTAGCTCGCTTGCTCTCTTATCTGGCTTGCTCGCTAGCATATCTGGCTCGCTCGCTTGCTCTCTTGTCTGGCTCGCTCTCTTATCTGGCTTGCTCGCTTGCTCTCTTGTCTGGCTCGCTCTCTTATCTGGCTCGCTCGCTTGCTTAATTGTCTGGCTCGCTCTTATCTGCCTCGCTCTCTCTCACATCTGGTTTGCACGCTTGCTCTCCTATCTGGCTCGCTCGCTGCTCTCTTGTCTGGCTCGCTCTCTTATCTGGCTCGCTCGCATATCTTGCTCGCTCGCTCTCACATCTGGCTCGCTCGCTTGCTCTCATATCTGGCTCGCTCGCTTGCTCTCTTGTCTGGCTCGCTCTCTTATCTGGCTTGCTCACTAGCATATCTGGCTCGCTCGCTTGCTCTCTTGTCTGGCTTGCTCTCTTACCTGTCTCGATCTCACATCTGGCTCGTTCGCTTGCTCTCATATCTGGCTCGCTCGCTTGCTCTCTTGTCTGGCTCGCTTGCTCTCTTGTCTGGCTCGCTCTCTTATCTGGCTCGCTCACATATCTGGCTCGCTCGCTCTCACATAGAGCTGGCTCGCTTGCTCTCATATCTGGCTCGCTCGCTTGCTCTCTTGTCTGGCTCGCTCTCTTATCTGGCTCGCTCTCATTTCTGGCTTGCTAGCTTGCTCTCATATCTGGCTCGCTCGCTTTCTCTCTTGTCTGTCTCGCTCTCTTTTATGGCTCGCTCACATATCTGGCTCGCTCGCTCTCAAATCTGTCTCGCTCGCTCTCAAATCTGGCTCGCTCGCTTGCTCTCATATCTGGCTTGCTCGCTCGCTCTCATATCCGGCTCGCTCGCTTGCTCTCATATCTGGCTTGCTCGCTCTCATGTCTGGCTCGCTCTCTTATCTGGATCGCTCGCTTGTTCTCATATCTGGCTCGCTCGCTTGCTTAATTGTCTGGCTCGCTCTCTTATCTGCCTCGCTCTCTCTCAAATCTGGCTTGCTCGCTTGCTTTCATATCTGGTCGCTCGCTTGCTCTCTTGTCTGGCTCGCTCTCTTATCTGGCTCGCTCGCATATCTGGCTTGCTAGCTTGCTCTCATATCTGACTCGCTCGCTTGCTCTCTTGTCTGTCTCGCTCTCTTTTATGGCTCGCTCACATATCTGGCTCGCTCGCTCTCAAATCTGGCTCGGTAGCTCTCAAATCTGGCTCGCTCGCTTACTCTCATATCTGGCTCGCTCGCTTGCTCTCTTGTCTGGCTCGCTCTCTTATCTGGCTCGCTCGCATATCTGGCTCGCTCGCTCTCAAATCTGGCTCGCTCGCTTGCTCTCATATCTGGCTAGTTCGCTTGCTCTCTTGTCTTGCTCGCTCTCTTATCTGGCTCGCTCGCTCTCATATCTGGCTGGCTCGCTTGTTCTCATATCTGGCTTGCTCGCTTGCTCTCTTGTTTGGCTCGCTCTCTTATCTGGCTTGCTCGCTTGCTCTCTTGTCTGGCTCGCTCTCTTATCTGGCTCGCTCGCTTGCTTAATTGTCTGGCTCCCTCTCTTATCTGCCTCGCTCTCTCTCACATCTGGCTTGCTCACTTGCTCTCATATCTGGCTAGCTCGCTTGCTCTCTTTTCTGGCTCACTCTCTTATCTGGCTCGCTCGCATATCTGGCTCGCTCACTCTCACATCTGGCTCGCTCGCGTGCTCTCATATCTGGCTCGCTCGCTTGCTCTCTTGTCTGGCTCGCTCTCTTATCTGTCTCGCTCTCACATCTGGCTCGCTCGCTTGCTCTCATATCTGGCTCGCTCGCATGCTCTCTTGTCTGGCTCGCTCTCTTATCTGGCTTGTTCGCTCTCATATCTTGCTCGCTCGCTTGCTCTCATGTCTGGCTCGCTCACTCTCATATCTGTCTAGCTCGCTTGCTCTCTTGTCTGGCTCGCTCTTTTATCTGGCTTGCTCTGACATCTGGCTCGCTCGCTTGCTCTCTTGTCTGGCTCGCTCTCTTATCTGGCTCGCTCACTCTCATATCTGGCTTGCTCGCTTGCTCTCATGTATTGCTCGCTCGCTCTCATGTATTGCTCGCTCACTTGCTCTCATGTCTGGCTCACTCGCTCTCATATCTGGCTCGCTCGCTTACTCTCTTGTCTGGCTCTCTCACTTAAATGGCTTGCTCGCTCATCTGGCTAGCTCGCTCTCATATGTGGCTCGCTCACTCTGATATCTCGCTCGCTCGCTTGCTCTCTTGTCTGGTTCGCTCTCTTATCTGGCTCGCTCTCATATCTGGCTTGCTCGCTTGCTCTCATATCTGGCTCGCTCGCTTGCTCTCATATGTGTCTCGCTCGCTTGCTCTTTTGTCTGGCTCGCTCTCTTAACTGTCGCATATCTGGCTCGCTCACTCTCACCTCTGGCTCGCTCGCTTGCTCTCATGTCTGGCTCACTCGCTTGCTCTATTGTCTGGCTCACTCTCTTATCTGGCTCGCTCTCACATCTGGCTCGCTCGCTTGCTCTCTTGTCTGGCTCGCTCTCTTATCTGACTCGCTCGCTCTCATATCTGGCTCGCTCGCTTGCTCTCATGTCTGGCTCGCTCTCTCTCATATCTGGCTCGCTCGCTTGCTTTCTTGTCTGGCTCGCTCTCTTATATGGCTCGCTCGCATATCTGGCTCGCTCGCTCTCACATCTGGCTCGCTGGCTTGCTCTCTTGTCTGGCTCCCTCTCATCTGGCAAGCTTGCTCTCATATCTGGCTTGCTAGCTTGCTCTCTTGTCTGGCTCGCTCTCTTATTTGGCTCGCTCGCAAATCTGTCTCGCTCGCTCTCACATCTGGCTCGCTCGCTTGCTCTCATATCTGGCTTGCTCGCTTGCTCTCTTGTTTGGCTGGCTCTCTTATTTGGCTCGCTCTCACATCTGGCTCGCTCGCTTGCTCTCATATCTGGCTCGCTCGCTTGCTCTCTTGTCCAGCTCGCTCTCTTATCTGGCTCGCTCTCATATCTGGCTCGCTCGCTTGCTCTCATATCTGGCTCGCTCGCTTGCTCTCTTTTATGGCTCGCTCGCATATCTGGCTCGCTCGCTCTCACATCTGGCTCGCTCGCTTGCTCTCTTGTCTGGCTCGCTCTCTTATCTGGCTCGCTCGCATATCTGGCTCGCTCGCATATCTAGCTCCCTCGCTCTCAAATCTGGTTTGCTCGCTTGTTCTCATATCTGGCTAGCTCGCTTGCTCTCTTGTCTGGCTCATTCTCTTATCTGGCTCGCTCGCATATCTGGCTTGCTCGCTCTCATATCTGGCTCGCTCGCTTGCACTCATATCTGACTCGCTCCCTTGCTCTCATTTCTGGCTTGCTCGCTTGCTCTCTTGTCTGGCTCGCTCTCTTATCTTGCTCGCTCGCATATCTGGCTCGCTCGCTGTCAAATCTGGCTTGCTCGCTCTCATATCTGGCTAGCTCGCTTGCTCTCTTGTCTTGCTCGCTCTCTTATCTGTCTCGCTCGCTCTCATATCTGGCTGGCTCGCTTGTTCTCATATCTGGCTCGCTCACTCTCATGTCTGGCTCGCTCGTATATCTGGATCGCTCGCTTACTCTCATATCTGGCTCGCTCGCTTGCTCTCTTGTCTGGCTCGCTCTCTTATCTGGCTCGCTCGCATATCTGGCTCGCTCGCTCTCAAATCTGGCTCGCTCGCTTGCTCTCATATCTGGCTAGTTCGCTTGCTCTCTTGTCTTGCTCGCTCTCTTATCTGGCTCGCTCGCTCTCATATCTGGCTGGCTCGCTTGTTCTCATATCTGGCTTGCTCGCTTGCTCTCTTGTTTGGCTCGCTCTCTTATCTGGCTTGCTCGCTTGCTCTCTTGTCTGGCTCGCTCTCTTATCTGGCTCGCTCGCTTGCTTAATTGTCTGGCTCCCTCTCTTATCTGCCTCGCTCTCTCTCACATCTGGCTTGCTCACTTGCTCTCATATCTGGCTAGCTCGCTTGCTCTCTTTTCTGGCTCACTCTCTTATCTGGCTCGCTCGCATATCTGGCTCGCTCGCTCTCACATCTGGCTCGCTCGCGTGCTCTCATATCTGGCTCGCTCGCTTGCTCTCTTGTCTGGCTCGCTCTCTTATCTGTCTCGCTCTCACATCTGGCTCGCTCGCTTGCTCTCATATCTGGCTCGCTCGCATGCTCTCTTGTCTGGCTCGCTCTCTTATCTGGCTTGTTCGCTCTCATATCTTGCTCGCTCGCTTGCTCTCATGTCTGGCTCGCTCACTCTCATATCTGTCTAGCTCGCTTGCTCTCTTGTCTGGCTCGCTCTTTTATCTGGCTTGCTCTGACATCTGGCTCGCTCGCTTGCTCTCTTGTCTGGCTCGCTCTCTTATCTGGCTCGCTCACTCTCATATCTGGCTTGCTCGCTTGCTCTCATGTATTGCTCGCTCGCTCTCATGTATTGCTCGCTCACTTGCTCTCATGTCTGGCTCACTCGCTCTCATATCTGGCTCGCTCGCTTACTCTCTTGTCTGGCTCTCTCACTTAAATGGCTCGCTCGCTCATCTGGCTAGCTCGCTCTCATATGTGGCTCGCTCACTCTGATATCTCGCTCGCTCGCTTGCTCTCTTGTCTGGTTCGCTCTCTTATCTGGCTCGCTCTCATATCTGGCTTGCTCGCTTGCTCTCATATCTGGCTCGCTCGCTTGCTCTCATATGTGTCTCGCTCGCTTGCTCTTTTGTCTGGCTCGCTCTCTTAACTGTCGCATATCTGGCTCGCTCACTCTCACCTCTGGCTCGCTCGCTTGCTCTCATGTCTGGCTCACTCGCTTGCTCTATTGTCTGGCTCACTCTCTTATCTGGCTCGCTCTCACATCTGGCTCGCTCGCTTGCTCTCTTGTCTGGCTCGCTCTCTTATCTGACTCGCTCGCTCTCATATCTGGCTCGCTCGCTTGCTCTCATGTCTGGCTCGCTCTCTCTCATATCTGGCTCGCTCGCTTGCTTTCTTGTCTGGCTCGCTCTCTTATATGGCTCGCTCGCATATCTGGCTCGCTCGCTCTCACATCTGGCTCGCTGGCTTGCTCTCTTGTCTGGCTCCCTCTCATCTGGCAAGCTTGCTCTCATATCTGGCTTGCTAGCTTGCTCTCTTGTCTGGCTCGCTCTCTTATTTGGCTCGCTCGCAAATCTGTCTCGCTCGCTCTCACATCTGGCTCGCTCGCTTGCTCTCATATCTGGCTTGCTCGCTTGCTCTCTTGTTTGGCTGGCTCTCTTATTTGGCTCGCTCTCACATCTGGCTCGCTCGCTTGCTCTCATATCTGGCTCGCTCGCTTGCTCTCTTGTCTAGCTCGCTCTCTTATCTGGCTCGCTCTCATATCTGGCTCGCTCGCTTGCTCTCATATCTGGCTCGCTCGCTTGCTCTCTTTTATGGCTCGCTCGCATATCTGGCTCGCTCGCTCTCACATCTGGCTCGCTCGCTTGCTCTCTTGTCTGGCTCGCTCTCTTATCTGGCTCGCTCGCATATCTGGCTCGCTCGCATATCTAGCTCCCTCGCTCTCAAATCTGGTTTGCTCGCTTGTTCTCATATCTGGCTAGCTCGCTTGCTCTCTTGTCTGGCTCATTCTCTTATCTGGCTCGCTCGCATATCTGGCTTGCTCGCTCTCATATCTGGCTCGCTCGCTTGCACTCATATCTGACTCGCTCCCTTGCTCTCATTTCTGGCTTGCTCGCTTGCTCTCTTGTCTGGCTCGCTCTCTTATCTTGCTCGCTCGCATATCTGGCTCGCTCGCTCTCATATCTGGCTTGCTCGCTCTCATATCTGGCTAGCTCGCTTGCTCTCTTGTCTTGCTCGCTCTCTTATCTGTCTCGCTCGCTCTCATATCTGGCTGGCTCGCTTGTTCTCATATCTGGCTCGCTCACTCTCATGTCTGGCTCGCTCGTATATCTGGATCGCTCGCTTGCTCTCATATCTGGCTCGCTCGCTTGCTTAATTGTCTGGCTCGCTCTCTTATCTGCCTCGCTCTCTCTCACATCTGGCTTGCTCAATTACTCTCTTATCTGTTTCGCTCTCACATCTGTCTCGCTCGCTTTCTCTCATATCTGGCTCGCTCACTTGCTCTCTTGTCTGGCTCGCTCTCTTATCTGGCTTGCTCGCTAACATATCTGGCTCGCTCGCTGCTCTCTTGTCTGGCTCGCTCTCTTATCTGGCTCGCTCGCATATCTGGCTCGCTCGCTCTCACATCTGGTTGGCTCGCTTGCTCTCATATCTGGCTCGATCGCTTGCTCTCTTGTCTGGCTTGCTTTCTTATCTGGCTCGCTCTAATATCTGGCTTGCTCGCTTGCTCTCATATCTGGCTCGCTCGCTTGCTCTCTTGTCTGTCTCGCTCTCTTTCATGGCTCGCTCGCATATTTGGCTCGCTCGCTCTCATATCTGGCTCGCTCACTTGCTCTCTTGTCTGGCTCGCTCTCTTATCTGGCTCGCTCGCTCTCATATCTGGCTCGCTCGCTTGCTCTCATGTCTGGCTCGCTCGCTCTCATATCTGGCTCGCTCACTTGCTCTCTTGTCTGGCTCGCTCTCTTATCTGGCTCGCTCGCTCTCATATCTGTCTGGCTCGCTTGCTTTCTTGTCTGGTTCGCTCTCTTATCTGGCACGCTCTCATATCTGGCTTGCTCGCTTGCTCTCATATCTGGCTCGCTCGCTTGCTCTCATATCTGGCTCGCTCGCTTGCTCTCTTGTCTGGCTCGCTCTCTTATCTGGCTCGCTCTCTTATCTGGCTCGCTCGCTCGCATATCTGGCTCGCTCGCTTGCTCTCATATCTGGCTCGCTCTCTCTCTTGTCTGGCTCGCTCTCTTATCTGGCTTGCTCGCATATCTGGCTCGCTCACTCCCACATCTGGCTCGCTCGCTTGTCCTCTTGTCTGGCTCGCTCTCTTATCTGGCTCGCTCGCTCGCATATATGGCTCGCTCGCTTGCTCTCATGTCTGGCTCGCTCGTTCTCATATCTGGCTCGCTGGCTTACTCTCATTCCTTGCTTGCTCGCTCTCATATCTGGCTCGCTCGCTTGCTCTCTTGTCTGGCTCGCTCTCTTATCTGGCTCGCTCGTATATCTGGCTTGCTCGCTTGCTCTTATATCTGGCTCTCTTGCTCTCTTGTCTGTCTCGCTCTCTTATATGGCTCGCTCGCATATCTGGCTCGCTCGCTCTCACATCTGGCTCGTTCGCTTGCTCTCATATCTGGCTCGCTCGCTCGCTCTCCTGTCTGGCTCGCTCTCTTATCTGGCTCGCTCGCTCTCATATCTGGCTCGCTCGCTCTCCTGTCTGGCTCGCTCTCTTATCTGGCTCACTCGCTCGCATATCTGGCTCGCTCGCTCGCATATCTGGCTCACTCTCTTATCTGGCTCGCTCGCATATCTGGCTCGCTCGCTCACATCTGGCTCGCTCGCTTGGTCTCATATCAGGCTTGCTCGCTTGCTCTCTTGTCTGGCTCGATCTCTTATCTGGCTCGCTCGCATATCTGGCTCGCTCGCTCACATCTGGCTCGCTCGCTTGCTCTCATATCTGGCTCGCTCGCTTGCTCTCTTGTCTGGCTCGCTCTCTTATCTGACTCGTTCGCATATCTGTCTCGCTCGCTCTCATATCTGGCACGCTCGCTTGCTCTCATGTCTGGCTCGCTCGCTCTCATATCTGGCTCGCTCGCTTGCTCTCATGTCTGGCTCGCTCTCTTATATGGCCCGCTCGCATATCTGGCTCGCTCGCTTGCTCTCATATCTGGCTCGCTCGCTTGCGCTCTTCTCTGGCTCGCTCTCTTATCTGGCCTGTTCGCTCGAAAATCTGGCTCGCTCGCTCGCAAATCTGGCTAGCTCGCTCTCATATCTGGCTCGCTCGCTCACATATCTGGCTCGCTCGCTTGCTCTCATGTCTGGTTTTGCTCGCTGTCATATCTGTCTCGCTCGCTTGCTCTCTTGTCTGGTTCACTTTCTTATCTGGCACGCTCTCATATCTGGCTCACTCGCTTGCTCTCATATCTGGCTCGCTCGCTTGCGCTCATATCTGGCTCGCTCTCTTGCTCTCTTGTCTGGCTCGCTCGCTTGCTCCCTTGTCTGGCTCGCTCTCTTGCTCTCATATCTGGCTTGCTCGCTTGCTGAAATATCTGGCTCGCTCGCTTGCTCTCTTGTCTGGCTCGCTCTCTTATCTGGCTCGCTTGCTAGCATATCTGGCTCGCTCGCTTGCTCTCTTGTCTGGCTCGCTCTCTTATTTCGCTCGCTCGCATATCTGGCTCGCTCGCTCTCACATCTGGCTCGCTCGCTTGCTCTCATATCTGGCTCGCTCGCTTGCTCTCTTTTCTGGCTCACTCTCTTATCTGGCTCGCTCGCATATCTGGCTCGCTCGCTCTCACATCTGGCTCGCTCGCGTGCTCTCATATCTGGCTCGCTCGCTTGCTCTCTTGTCTGGCTCGCTCTCTTATCTGTCTCGCTCTCACATCTGGCTCGCTCGCTTGCTCTCATGTATTGCTCGCTTGCTCTCTTGTCTGGCTCGCTCACTTGCTCTCATGTCTGGCTCACTCGCTCTCATATCTGGCTCGCTCGCTTACTCTCTTGTCTGGCTCTCTCACTTAAATGGCTCGCTCGCTCATCTGGCTAGCTCGATCTCATATGTGGCTCGCTCACTCTGATATCTCGCTCGCTCGTTTGCTCTCTTGTCTGGTTCGCTCTCTTATCTGGCTCGCTCTCATATCTGGCTTGCTCGCTTGCTTTCATATCTGGCTCGCTCGCTTGCTCTCATATGTGTCTCGCTCGCTTGCTCTCTTGTCTGGCTCGCTCTCTTAACTGGCTCGCTCGCATATCTGGCTCGCTCACTCTCACCTCTGGCTCGCTTGCTCTCATATCTGGCTCGCTCGCTTGCTCTCTTGTCTGGCTCGCTCTCTTATCTGGCTCGCTCTCACATCTGGCTCGCTCGCTTGCTCTCTTGTCTGGCTTGCTCTCTTATCTGGCTCGCTCGCTCTCATATCTGGCTCGCTCGCTTGCTCTCATGTCTGGCTCGCTCGCTCTCATATCTGGCTCGCTCGCTTGCTCTCTTGTCTGGCTCGCTCTCTTATATGGCTCGCTCGCATATCTGGCTCGCTCGCTCTCACATCTGGCTTGCTCGCTTGCTCTCTTGTCTGGCTCCCTCTCTTATCTGGCAAGCTTGCTCTCATATCTGGCTTGCTAGCTTGCTCTCTTGTCTGGCTCGCTCTCTTATTTGGCTCGCTCGCAAATCTGGCTCGCTCGCTCTCACATCTGGCTCGCTCGCTTGCTCTCATATCTGGCTCGCTCGCTTGCTCTCTTGTTTGGCTGGCTCTCTTATCTGGCTCGCTCTCACATCTGGCTCGCTCGCTTGCTCTCATATCTGGCTCGCTCGCTTGCTCTCTTGTCTAGCTCGCTCTCTTATCTGGCTCACTCTCATATCTGGCTCGCTCGCTTGCTCTCATATCTGGCTCGCTCGCTTGCTCTCTTTAATGGCCCGCTCGAATATCTGGCTCGCTCGCTCTCACATCTGGCTCGCTCGCTTGCTCTCTTGTCTGGCTCGCTCTCTTATCTGGCTCGCTCGCATATCTTGCTCGCTCGCTCTCACATCTGGCTCGCTCGCTTGCTCTCATATCTGGCTCACTCTCTTTTCGCTCTCTTATCTGGCACGCTCTCATATCTAGCTTGCTCGCTTGCTCTCATATCTGGCTCGCTCGCTTGCTCTCATATCTGGCTCGCTCGCTTGCTCTATTGTCTGGCTCGCTCTCTTATCTGGTTCACTCGCATATCTGGCTCGCTCGCTTGCTCTCATATCTGGCTCGCTCGCTTGCACTATTGTCTGGCTCGCTCTTTTATCTGGTTCACTCGCATATCTGGCTCACTCGCTCTCAAATCTGGCTGGCTCGCTTGCTCTCATATCTGGCTAGCTCGCTTGCTCTCTTGTCTTGCTCGCTCTCTTATCTGGCTCGCTCTCATATATGGCTGGCTCGCTTGCTCTCATATCTGGCTCGCTCGCTTGCTCTCATATCTGGCTCGCTTGCTCTCATGTCTGGCTCGCTCGCATATCTGGCTCGCTCGCTTGCTCTCATATCTGGCTCGCTCGCTTGCTTAATTGCCTGGCTCGCTCTCTTATCTGCCTCGCTCTCTCTCACATCTGGCTCGCTCGCTGCTCTCTTGTCTGACTCGCTCTCTTATCTGGCTCGCTTGCATATCTGGCTAGCTCGCTCTCACATCTGGCTGGCTCGCTTGCTCTCATTTCTGGCTGGCTTGCTTGCTCTCATTTCTGGCTCGCTCGCTTGCTCTCATATCTGGCTCGCTCGCTTGCTCTCATATCTGGCTAGCTCGCTTGCTCTCTTGTCTTGCTCGCTCTCTTATCTGGCTCGCTCGCTCTCATATCTGGCTGGCTCGCTTGCTCTCATATCTGGCTCGCTCGCTTGCTCTCATATCTGGCTCGCTCGCTCTCATGTCTGGCTCGCTTTCATATCTGGCTCGCTCGCTTGCTCTCATATCTGGCTCGCTCGCTCTCATGTCTGGCTCGCTCTCATATCTGGATCGCTCGCTTGCTCTCATATCTGGCTCGCTCGCTTGCTTAATTGTCTGGCTCGCTCTCATATCTGCCTCGCTCTCTCTCACATCTGGCTTGCTCGCTTGCTCTCATATCTGGCTCGCTCGCTTGCTCTCTTGTCTGGCTCGCTCTCTTATCTGGCTTGCTCGCTAGAATATCTGGCTCGCACACTTGCTCTCTTGTCTGGCCTGCTCTCTTATCTGGCTCGCTCGCTCTCATATCTGGCTCGCTCGCTTGCTCTCATGTCTGGCTCGCTCGCTCTCATATCTGGCTTTCTCGCTTGCTCTCTTGTCTGGCTCGCTCTCTTATCTGGCTCGCTCGCATTTCTGGCTAGCTCGCTCTCACATCTGGCTGGCTCGCTTGCTCTCATTTCTGGCTGGCTCGCTTGCTCTCATTTCTGGCTCGCTCGCTTGCTCTCATATCTGGCTCGCTCGCTTGCTCTCATATCTGGCTCGCTCGCTTGCTCTCATATCTGGCTCGCTCGCTTGCTCTCTTGTCTGGCTCGCTCTCATATCTGGCTAGCTCGCTTGCTCTCTTGTCTTGCTCGCTCTCTTATCTGGCTCGCTCTCATATCTGGCTGGCTCGCTTGCTCTCATATCTGGCTCGCTCGCTTGCTCTCATATCTGGCTTGCTCGCTTGCTCTCTTGTCTGGCTCGCTCTCTTATCTGGCTTGCTCGGTACATATCTGGCTCGCTCGCTTGCAAATCTGGCTCGCTCGCTCTCAAATCTGGCTCGCTCGCTTGCTCTCATATCTGGCTTGCTCGCTTGCTCTCATATCCGGCTCGCTCGCTTGCTCTCATATCTGGCTCGCTTGCTTGCTCTCTTGTCTGGCTCGCTCTATTATCTGGCTCCCTCGCATATCTTTCTCGCTCGCTCTCAAATCTGGCTCGCTCGCTTGCTCTCATATCTGGCTAGTTCGCTTGCTCTCTTGTCTTGCTCGCTCTCTTATCTGGCTTGCTCGCTCTCATATCTGGCTGGCTCGCTTGCTCTCATATCTTGCTTGCTCGCTTGCTCTCTTGTCTGGCTCGCTCTCTTATCTGGCTTGCTCGCTAGCATATCTGGCTCGCTCGCTTGCTATCTTGTCTGGCTTGCTCTCTTATCTGGCTCGCTCGCTCTCATATCTGGCTCGCTCGCTTGCTCTCATGTCTGGCTCGCTTGCTCTCATATCTGGCTCGCTCGCTTGCTCTCATGTCTGGCTCGCTCGCTCTCATATCTGGCTTTCTCGCTTGGTCTCTTGTCTGGTTCGCTCTCTTATCTGGCTCGCTCTCACATCTGGCTTTCTCGCTTGCTCTCATATCTGGTTCGCTCGCTTGCTTTCTTGTCGGGCTCGCTCGAATATCTGGCTCGCTCGCTCTCACATCTGGCTGGCTCGCTTGCTCTCATATCTGGCTCGCTCTCTCTCATATCTGGCTCGCTCGCTTGCTCTCTTGTCTTGCTCGCTCTCTTATCTGGCTCGCTCGCTCTCATATCTGGCTGGCTCGCTTGCTCTCATATCTCACTCGCTCGCTTGCTCTCTTGTCTGGCTTGCTCTCTGATTTGGCTTGCTCGCTAGAATATCTGGCTCGCACGCTTGCTCTCTTGTCTGGCTTGCTCTCTTATCTGGCTCGCTCGCTCTCATATCTGGCTCGCTCGCTTGCTCTCATGTATGGCTCGCTCGCTCTCATATCTGGCTTTCTCGCTTGCTCTCTTGTCTGGCTCGCTCTCTTATATGGCTCACTCGAATATCTGGCTAGCTTGCTCTCACATCTGGCTTGCTCGCTTGCTCTCATTTCTGGCTGGCTCGCTTGCTCTCATTTCTGGCTCGCTCGCTTGCTCTCATATCTGGCTCGCTCGCTTGCTTTCTTGTCTGGCTCGCTCTCATATCTGGCTAGCTCGCTTTCTCTCTTGTCTTTCTCACTCTCTTTTATGGCTCGCTCACATATCTGGCTCGCTCGCTCTCAAATCTGGCTCGGTCGCTCTCAAATCTGGCTCGCTCGCTTGCTCTCATATCTGGCTTGCTCGCTTGCTCTCATATCCGGCTCGCTCGCTTGCTCTCATATCTGGCTCGCTCGCTTGCTCTCTTGGCTGGCTCGCTCTCTTATCTGGCTCGCTCTCTTATCTGGCTCGCTCGCATGCTCTCATATCTGGCTAGTTCGCTTGCTCTCTTGTCTTGCTCGCTCTCTTATCTGGCTCGCTCGCTCTCATATCTGGCTGGCTCGCTTACTCTCATATCTGGCTCGCTCGCTTGCTCTCTTTTCTGGCTCGCTCTCTTATCTGGCTTGCTCGCTAGCATATCTGGCTCGCACGCTTGCTCTCTTGTCTGGCTTGCTCTCTTATCTGGCTCGCTCGCATATCTGGCTCGCTCGCTCTCACATCTGGCTGGCTCACTTGCTCTCATTTCTGGCTCGCTCGCTTGCTCTCATATCTGGCTCGCTCGCTTGCTCTCATATCTGGCTCGCTTGCTTGCTCTCTTGTCTGGCTCGCTCTCATATCTGACTAGCTCGCTTGCTCTCATATCTGGCTCGCTCGCTTGCTCTCATATCTGGCTCGCTCGCTCTCATGTCTGGCTCGCTCTCTTATCTGGATCGCTCGCTTGCTCTCATATCTGGCTCGCTCGCTTGCTTAATTGTCTGGTTCGCTCTCTTATCTGCCTCGCTCTCTCTCACATCTGGCTTGCTCGCTTGCTCTCATATCTGGCCTGGCTCGCTCGCTGCTCTCTTGTCTGGCTCGCTCTCTTATCTGGCTCGCTCGCATATCTTGCTCGCTCGCTTGCTCTCTTGTCTGACTTGCTCTCTTATCTGTCTCGCTCTCACATCTGGCTCGCTCGCTTGCTCTCATATCTAGCTCGCTCGCTCGCTCTCTTATCTGGCTTGCTCGCTAGCATATCTGGCTCGCTCGCTCTCATATCTGGATCGCTCGCTTGCTCTCATGTCTGGCTCGCTCGCTCTCATATCTGACTTTCTCGCTTGCTCTCTTGTCTGGTTCGCTCGCTTGCTCTCTAGTCTGGCTCGCTCTCTTATCTGGCTTGCTCGCTAGCATATCTGGCTCGCTCGCTTGCTCTCTTGTCTGGCTTGCTCTCTTATCTGTCTCGCTCTCACATCTGGCTTGCTCGCTTGCTCTCATATCTGGCTCGCTCGCTTGCTCTCTTGTCTGGCTCGCTCTCTTATCTGGCTTGCTCGCTAGCATATCTGGCTCACTCGCTTGCTCTCTTGTCTGGCTTGCTCTCTTATCTGGCTCGCTCGCTCTCATATCTGGCTCGCTCGCTTGCTCTCATGTCTGGCTCGCTCGCTCTCATATCTGACTTTCTCGCTTGCTCTCTTATCTGGTTCGCTCTCTTATCTGGCTCGCTCTCATATCTGGATTGCTTGCTTGCTCTCATATCTGGCTCGCTCGCTTGCTCTCTTGTCTGGCTCGCTCTCTTATCTGGCTTGCTCGCTAGCATATCTGGCTTGCTCGCTTGCTCTCTTGTCTGACTTGCTCTCTTATCTGTCTCGCTCTCACATCTGGCTTGCTCGCTTGCTCTCATATCTGGCTCGCTCGCTTGCTCACTTGTCTGGCTTGCTCTCTTATGTGGCTCGCTGGCTCTCTTATGTGGCTCGCTCGCTTGCTCTCATGTCTGGCTCGCTCACTCTCATATCTGGCTTTCTCGCTTGCTCTCTTGTCTGGTTCGCTCTCTTATCTGGCTCGCTCTCATATCTGGCTTGCTCGCTTGCTCTCATATCCGGCTCGCTCGCTTGCTCTTATATCTGGCTCGCTCGCTTGCTCTCTTGTCTGGCTCGCTCTCTTATCTGGCTCGCTCGCATATCTGGCTCGCTCGCTCTCAAATCTGGCTCGCTCGCTTGCTCTCATATCTGGCTAGTTCGCTTGCTCTCTTGTCTTGCTCGCTCTCTTATCTGGCTCACTCGCTCTCATATCTGGCTGGCTCGCTTGCTCTCATATCTGGCTCGCTCGCTTGCTCTCTTGTCTTGCTCTCTCTCTTATCTGGCTCGCTCGCTCTCATATCTGGCTGGCTCGCTTGCTCTCATATCTGGCTGGCTCGCTTGCTCTCATATCTGGTTCGCTCGCTTGCTCTTTTGTCAGGCTCGCTATCTTATCTGGCTTGCTCGCTAGAATATCTGGCTCGCACGCTTGCTCTCTTGTCTGGCTTGCTCTCTTATCTGGCTCGCTCGCTCTCATATCTGGCTCACTCGCTTCCTCTCATGTCTGGCTCGCTCTCATATCTGGCTCGCTCGCTTGCTCTCTTGTCTGGCTCCCTCTCTTATCTGGCTCGCTCGCATATCTGGCTAGCTCGCTCTCACATCTGGCTGGCTCGCTTGCTCTCATTTCTGGCTGGCTCGCTTGCTCTCATTTCTGGCTCGCTCGCTTGCTCTCATATCTGGCTCGCTCGCTTGCTCTCATGTCTGGCTCGCTCGCTTGCTCTCTTGTCTGGCTCGCTCTCATATATGGCTAGCTCGCTTGCTCTCTTGTCTTGCTCGCTCTCTTATCTGGCTCGCTCGCTCTCATATCTGGCTGGCTCGCTTGCTCTCATATCTGGCTCGCTCGCTTGCTCTCATATCTGGCTCGCTCTCATATCTGGATCGCTCGTTTGCTCTCATATCTGGCTCGCTCGCTTGCTTAATTGTCTGACTCGCTCTCTTATCTGTTTCGCTCTCTCTCACATCTGGCTTGCTCGCTTGCTCTAATATCTGGCTCGCTCGCTGCTCTCTTTTCTGGCTCGCTCTCATATCTGGCTTGCTCGCTTGCTCTCATATCTGGCTCGCTTGCTCTCTTGTCTGGCTCCCTCTCTTATCTGGCTCGCTCGCATATCTGGCTCGCTCGCTCTCACATCTGGCTGGCTTGCTTGCTCTCATATCTGGCTCGCTCGCTTGCTCTCATATCTGGCTCGCTCTCTTTCTCTCTTGTCTGGCTCGCTCGCTTGCTTAATTGTCTGGCTCGCTCTCTTATCTGCCTCGCTCTCTCTCTCACATCTGGCTTGCTCGCTTGCTCTCATATCTGGCTCGCTCGCTGCTCTCTTGTCTGGCTCGTTCTCTTATCTGGCTCGCTCGCATATCTTGCTCGCTCGCTTGCTCTCTTGTCTGACTTTCTCTCTTATCTGTCTCTCTCTCACATCTGGCTCGCTCGCTTGCTCTCATATCTAGCTCGCTTGCTCTCTTATCTGGCTTGCTCGCTAGCATATCTGGCTCGCTCGCTTGCTCTCTTGTCTGGCTCGCTCTCTTATCTGGCTTGCTCGCTTGCTCTCTTGTCTGGCTCGCTCTCTTATCTGGCTCGCTCGCTTGCTTAATTGTCTGGCTCGCTCTTATCTGCCTCGCTCTCTCTCACATCTGGCTTGCTCGCTTGCTCTCATATCTGGCTCGCTCGCTGCTCTCTTGTCTGGCTCGCTCTCTTATCTGGCTCGCTCGCATATCTTGCTCGCTCGCTCTCACATCTGGCTCGCTCGCTTGCTCTCATATCTGGCTCGCTCGCTTGCTCTCTTGTCTGGCTCGCTCTCTTATCTGGCTTGCTCACTAGCATATCTGGCTCGCTCGCTTGCTCTCTTGTCTGGCTTGCTCTCTTACCTGTCTCGATCTCACATCTGGCTCGTTCGCTTGCTCTCATATCTGGCTCGCTCGCTTGCTCTCTTGTCTGGCTCGCTTGCTCTCTTGTCTGGCTCGCTCTCTTATCTGGCTCGCTCACATATCTGGCTCGCTCGCTCTCACATAGAGCTGGCTCGCTTGCTCTCATATCTGGCTCGCTCGCTTGCTCTCTTGTCTGGCTCGCTCTCTTATCTGGCTCGCTCTCATTTCTGGCTTGCTAGCTTGCTCTCATATCTGGCTCGCTCGCTTTCTCTCTTGTCTGTCTCGCTCTCTTTTATGGCTCGCTCACATATCTGGCTCGATCGCTCTCAAATCTGGCTCGCTCGCTCTCAAATCTGGCTCGCTCGCTTGCTCTCATATCTGGCTTGCTCGCTCGCTCTCATATCCGGCTCGCTCGCTTGCTCTCATATCTGGCTTGCTCTCTTGTCTGGCTCGCTCTCTTATCTGGCTCGCTCGCATATCTGGCTCGCTCGCTCTCAAATCTGGCTCGCTCGCTTGCTCTCATATCTGGCTAGTTCGCTTGCTCTCTTGTCTTGCTCGCTCCCTTATCTGGCTCGCTCGCTCTCATATCTGGCTGGCTCGCTTGCTCTCATTACTGGCTGGCTCGCTTGCTCTCATTTCTGGCTCGCTCGCTTGCTCTCATATCTGGCTCGCTCGCTTGCTTTCATATCTGGCTCGCTCGCTTGCTCTCTTGTCTGGCTCGCTCTCATATCTGGCTCGCTCGCTTGCTCTCTTGTCTGGCTCGCTCTCATATCTGGCTAGCTCGCTTGCTCTCTTGTCTTGCTCACTCTTATCTGGCTCGCTCGCTCTCATATCTGGCTGGCTCGCTTGCTCTCATATCTGGCTCGCTCGCTTGCTCTCATATCTGGCTCGCTCGCTCTCATGTCTTGCTCGCTCTTATATCTGGATCGCTCGCTTGCTCTCATATCTGGCTCGCTCGCTTGCTTAATTGTCTGGCTCGCTCTCTTATCTGCCTCGCTCTCTCTCACATCTGGCTTGCTCGCTTGCTCTCATATCTGGCTCGCTCGCTTGCTCTCTTGTCTGGCTCGCTCTCTTATCTGGCTCGCTCGCATATCTTGCTCGCTCGCTTGCTCTCTTGTCTGACTTGCTCTCTTATCTGTCTCTCTCTCACATCTAGCTCGCTCGCTTGCTCTCATACCTAGCTCGCTCGCTCTCTTATCTGGCTTGCTCGCTAGCATAACTGGCTCGCTCGCTTGCTCTCTTGTCTGGCTTCCTCTCTTATCTGGCTCGCTCGCTCTCATATCTGGCTCGCTCGCTTGCTCTCATGTCTGGCTCGCTCGCTCTCATATCTGGCTCGCTCGCTTGCTCTCATGTCTGGCTCGCTTGCTCACATATCTGGCTTTCTCGCTTGCTCTCTTGTCTGGTTCGCTCTCTTATCTGGCTCGCTCTCATATCTGGCTTGCTCGCTTGCTCTCATATCTGGCTTGCTCGCTTGCTCTCTTGTCTGGCTCGCTCTCTTATCTGGCTTGCTTGCTAGCATATCTGGCTCGCTCGCTTGCTCTCTTGTCTGGCTTGCTCTCTTATCTTGCTCGCTGGCTCTCTTATCTGGCTCGCTCGCTTGCTCTCTTGTCTTGCTCGCTCTCTTATCTGGCTCGCTCGCTCTCATATCTGGCTGGCTCGCTTGCTCTCATATCTGGCTCACTCGCTTGCTCTCATATCTGGCTCGCTCGCTCTCATGTCTGGCTCGCTCTCTTATCTGGATCGCTCGCTTGTTCTCATATCTGGCTCGCTCGCTTGCTTAATTGTCTGGCTCGCTCTCTTATCTGCCTCGCTCTCTCTCAAATCTGGCTTGCTCGCTTGCTTTCATATCTGGTCGCTCGCTTGCTCTCTTGTCTGGCTCGCTCTCTTATCTGGCTCGCTCGCATATCTGGCTTGCTAGCTTTCTCTCATATCTGACTCGCTCGCTTGCTCTCTTGTCTGTCTCGCTCTCTTTTATGGCTCGCTCACATATCTGGCTCGCTCGCTCTCAAATCTGGCTCGGTAGCTCTCAAATCTGGCTCGCTCGCTTACTCTCATATCTGGCTCGCTCGCTTGCTCTCTTGTCTGGCTCGCTCTCTTATCTGGCTCGCTCGCATATCTGGCTCGCTCGCTCTCAAATCTGGCTCGCTCGCTTGCTCTCATATCTGGCTAGTTCGCTTGCTCTCTTGTCTTGCTCGCTCTCTTATCTGGCTCGCTCGCTCTCATATCTGGCTGGCTCGCTTGTTCTCATATCTGGCTTGCTCGCTTGCTCTCTTGTTTGGCTCGCTCTCTTATCTGGCTTGCTCGTTTGCTCTCTTGTCTGGCTCGCTCTCTTATCTGGCTCGCTCGCTTGCTTAATTGTCTGGCTCCCTCTCTTATCTGCCTCGCTCTCTCTCACATCTGGCTTGCTCACTTGCGCTCATATCTGGCTAGCTCGCTTGCTCTCTTGTCTGGTTCGCTCTCTTATCTGGCTCGCTCTCATATCTGGCTTGCTCGCTTGCTCTCATATCTGGCTTGCTCGCTTGCTCTCTTGTCTGGCTCGCTCTCTTATCTGGCTTGCTTGCTAGCATATCTGGCTCGCTCGCTTGCTCTCTTGTCTGGCTTGCTCTCTTATCTTGCTCGCTGGCTCTCTTATCTGGCTCGCTCGCTTGCTCTCTTGTCTTGCTCGCTCTCTTATCTGGCTCGCTTGCTCTCATATCTGGCTGGCTCGCTTGCTCTCATATCTGGCTCACTCGCTTGCTCTCATATCTGGCTCGCTCGCTCTCATGTCTGGCTCGCTCTCTTATCTGGATCGCTCGCTTGTTCTCATATCTGGCTCGCTCGCTTGCTTAATTGTCTGGCTCGCTCTCTTATCTGCCTCGCTCTCTCTCAAATCTGGCTTGCTCGCTTGCTTTCATATCTGGTCGCTCGCTTGCTCTCTTGTCTGGCTCGCTCTCTTATCTGGCTCGCTCGCATATCTGGCTCGCTCGCTTTCTCTCATATCTGACTCGCTCGCTTGCTCTCTTGTCTGTCTCGCTCTCTTTTATGGCTCGCTCACATATCTGGCTCGCTCGCTCTCAAATCTGGCTCGGTAGCTCTCAAATCTGGCTCGCTCGCTTACTCTCATATCTGGCTCGCTCGCTTGCTCTCTTGTCTGGCTCGCTCTCTTATCTGGCTCGCTCGCATATCTGGCTCGCTCGCTCTCAAATCTGGCTCGCTCGCTTGCTCTCATATCTGGCTAGTTCGCTTGCTCTCTTGTCTTGCTCGCTCTCTTATCTGGCTCGCTCGCTCTCATATCTGGCTGGCTCGCTTGTTCTCATATCTGGCTTGCTCGCTTGCTCTCTTGTTTGGCTCGCTCTCTTATCTGGCTTGCTCGCTTGCTCTCTTGTCTGGCTCGCTCTCTTATCTGGCTCGCTCGCTTGCTTAATTGTCTGGCTCCCTCTCTTATCTGCCTCGCTCTCTCTCACATCTGGCTTGCTCACTTGCTCTCATATCTGGCTAGCTCGCTTGCTCTCTTTTCTGGCTCACTCTCTTATCTGGCTCGCTCGCATATCTGGCTCGCTCGCTCTCACATCTGGCTCGCTCGCGTGCTCTCATATCTGGCTCGCTCGCTTGCTCTCTTGTCTGGCTCGCTCTCTTATCTGTCTCGCTCTCACATCTGGCTCGCTCGCTTGCTCTCATATCTGGCTCGCTCGCATGCTCTCTTGTCTGGCTCGCTCTCTTATCTGGCTTGTTCGCTCTCATATCTTGCTCGCTCGCTTGCTCTCATGTCTGGCTCGCTCACTCTCATATCTGTCTAGCTCGCTTGCTCTCTTGTCTGGCTCGCTCTTTTATCTGGCTTGCTCTGACATCTGGCTCGCTCGCTTGCTCTCTTGTCTGGCTCGCTCTCTTATCTGGCTCGCTTACTCTCATATCTGGCTTGCTCGCTTGCTCTCATGTATTGCTCGCTCGCTCTCATGTATTGCTCGCTCACTTGCTCTCATGTCTGGCTCACTCGCTCTCATATCTGGCTCGCTCGCTTACTCTCTTGTCTGGCTCTCTCACTTAAATGGCTCGCTCGCTCATCTGGCTAGCTCGCTCTCATATGTGGCTCGCTCACTCTGATATCTCGCTCGCTCGCTTGCTCTCTTGTCTGGTTCGCTCTCTTATCTGGCTCGCTCTCATATCTGGCTTGCTCGCTTGCTCTCATATCTGGCTCGCTCGCTTGCTCTCATATGTGTCTCGCTCGCTTGCTCTTTTGTCTGGCTCGCTCTCTTAACTGGCTCGCTCGCATATCTGGCTCGCTCACTCTCACCTCTGGCTCGCTCGCATGCTCTCATGTCTGGCTCACTCGCTTGCTCTATTGTCTGGCTCACTCTCTTATCTGGCTCGCTCTCACATCTGGCTCGCTCGCTTGCTCTCTTGTCTGGCTCGCTCTCTTATCTGACTCGCTCGCTCTCATATCTGGCTCGCTCGCTTGCTCTCATGTCTGGCTCGCTCGCTCTCATATCTGGCTCGCTCGCTTGCTCTCTTGTCTGGCTCGCTCTCTTATATGGCTCGCTCGCATATCTGGCTCGCTCGCTCTCACATCTGGCTCGCTGGCTTGCTCTCTTGTCTGGCTCCCTCTCATCTGGCAAGCTTGCTCTCATATCTGGCTTGCTAGCTTGCTCTCTTGTCTGGCTCGCTCTCTTATTTGGCTCGCTCGCAAATCTGTCTCGCTCGCTCTCACATCTGGCTCGCTCGCTTGCTCTCATATCTGGCTCGCTCGCTTGCTCTCTTGTTTGGCTGGCTCTCTTATCTGGCTCGCTCTCACATCTGGCTCGCTCGCTTGCTCTCATATCTGGCTCGCTCGCTTGCTCTCTTGTCTAGCTCGCTCTCTTATCTGGCTCGCTCTCATATCTGGCTCGCTCGCTTGCTCTCATATCTGGCTCGCTCGCTTGCTCTCTTTTATGGCTCGCTCGCATATCTGGCTCGCTCGCTCTCACATCTGGCTCGCTCGCTTGCTCTCTTGTCTGGCTCGCTCTCTTTTCTGGCTCGCTCGCATATCTGGCTCGCTCGCATATCTAGCTCCCTCGCTCTCAAATCTGGTTTGCTCGCTTGTTCTCATATCTGGCTAGCTCGCTTGCTCTCTTGTCTGGCTCATTCTCTTATCTGGCTCGCTCGCATATCTGGCTAGCTCGCTCTCATATCTGGCTCGCTCGCTTGCTCTCATATCTGACTCGCTCCCTTGCTCTCATTTCTGGCTTGCTCGCTTGCTCTCTTGTCTGGCTCGCTCTCTTATCTTGCTCGCTCGCATATCTGGCTCGCTCGCTCTCAAATCTGGCTTGCTCGCTCTCATATCTGGCTAACTCGCTTGCTCTCTTGTCTTGCTCGCTCTCTTATCTGTCTCGCTCGCTCTCATATCTGGCTGGCTCGCTTGTTCTCATATCTGGCTCGCTCGCTCTCATGTCTGGCTCGCTCGTATATCTGGATCGCTCGCTTGCTCTCATATCTGGCTCGCTCGCTTGCTTAATTGTCTGGCTCGCTCTCTTATCTGCCTCGCTCTCTCTCACATCTGGCTTGCTCAATTACTCTCTTATCTGTTTCGCTCTCACATCTGTCTCGCTCGCTTTCTCTCATATCTGGCTCGCTCACTTGCTCTCTTGTCTGGCTCGCTCTCTTATCTGGCTTGCTCGCTAACATATCTGGCTCGCTCGCTGCTCTCTTGTCTGGCTCGCTCTCTTATCTGGCTCGCTCGCATATCTGGCTCGCTCGCTCTCACATCTGGTTGGCTCGCTTGCTCTCATATCTGGCTCGATCGCTTGCTCTCTTGTCTGGCTTGCTTTCTTATCTGGCTCGCTCTAATATCTGGCTTGCTCGCTTGCTCTCACATCTGGCTCGCTCGCTTGCTCTCTTGTCTGTCTCGCTCTCTTTCATGGCTCGCTCGCATATTTGGCTCGCTCGCTCTCATATCTGGCTCGCTCACTTGCTCTCTTGTCTGGCTCGCTCTCTTATCTGGCTCGCTCGCTCTCATATCTGGCTCGCTCGCTTGCTCTCATGTCTGGCTCGCTCGCTCTCATATCTGGCTCGCTCACTTGCTCTCTTGTCTGGCTCACTCTCTTATCTGGCTCGCTCGCTCTCATATCTGTCTGGCTCGCTTGCTTTCTTGTCTGGTTCGCTCTCTTATCTGGCACGCTCTCATATCTGGCTTGCTCGCTTGCTCTCATATCTGGCTCGCTCGCTTGCTCTCATATCTGGCTCGCTCGCTTGCTCTCTTGTCTGGCTCGCTCTCTTATCTGGCTCGCTCTCTTATCTGGCTCGCTCGCTCGCATATCTGGCTCGCTCGCTTGCTCTCATATCTGGCTCGCTCTCTCTCTTGTCTGGCTCGCTCTCTTATCTGGCTTGCTCGCATATCTGGCTCGCTCACTCCCACATCTGGCTCGCTCGCTTGTCCTCTTGTCTGGCTCGCTCTCTTATCTGGCTCGCTCGCTCGCATATATGGCTCGCTCGCTTGCTCTCATGTCTGGCTCGCTCGTTCTCATATCTGGCTCGCTGGCTTACTCTCATTCCTTGCTTGCTCGCTCTCATATCTGGCTCGCTCGCTTGCTCTCTTGCCTGGCTCGCTCTCTTATCTGGCTCGCTCGTATATCTGGCTTGCTCGCTTGCTCTTATATCTGGCTCTCTTGCTCTCTTGTCTGTCTCGCTCTCTTATATGGCTCGCTCGCATATCTGGCTCGCTCGCTCTCACATCTGGCTCGTTCGCTTGCTCTCATATCTGGCTCGCTCGCTCGCTCTCCTGTCTGGCTCGCTCTCTTATCTGGCTCGCTCGCTCTCATATCTGGCTCGCTCGCTCTCCTGTCTGGCTCGCTCTCTTATCTGGCTCACTCGCTCGCATATCTGGCTCGCTCGCTCGCATATCTGGCACACTCTCTTATCTGGCTCGCTCGCATATCTGGCTCGCTCGCTCACATCTGGCTCGCTCGCTTGGTCTCATATCAGGCTTGCTCGCTTGCTCTCTTGTCTGGCTCGATCTCTTATCTGGCTCGCTCGCATATCTGGCTCGCTCGCTCACATCTGGCTCGCTCGCTTGCTCTCATATCTGGCTCGCTCGCTTGCTCTCTTGTCTGGCTCACTCTCTTATCTGACTCGTTCGCATATCTGTCTCGCTCGCTCTCATATCTGGCACGCTCGCTTGCTCTCATGTCTGGCTCGCTCGCTCTCATATCTGGCTCGCTCGCTTGCTCTCATGTCTGGCTCGCTCTCTTATATGGCCCGCTCGCATATCTGGCTCGCTCGCTTGCTCTCATATCTGGCTCGCTCGCTTGCGCTCTTCTCTGGCTCGCTCTCTTATCTGGCCTGTTCGCTCGAAAATCTGGCTCGCTCGCTCGCAAATCTGGCTAGCTCGCTCTCATATCTGGCTCGCTCGCTCACATATCTGGCTCGCTCGCTTGCTCTCATGTCTGGTTTTGCTCGCTGTCATATCTGTCTCGCTCGCTTGCTCTCTTGTCTGGTTCGCTTTCTTATCTGGCACGCTCTCATATCTGGCTCACTCGCTTGCTCTCATATCTGGCTCGCTCGCTTGCGCTCATATCTGGCTCGCTCTCTTGCTCTCTTGTCTGGCTCGCTCGCTTGCTCCCTTGTCTGGCTCGCTCTCTTGCTCTCATATCTGGCTTGCTGAAATATCTGGCTCGCTCGCTTGCTCTCTTGTCTGGCTCGCTCTCTTATCTGGCTCGCTTGCTAGCATATCTGGCTCGCTCGCTTGCTCTCTTGTCTGGCTCGCTCTCTTATTTGGCTCGCTCGCATATCTGGCTCGCTCGCTCTCACATCTGGCTCGCTCGCTTGCTCTCATATCTGGCTCGCTCGCTTGCTCTCTTTTCTGGCTCACTCACTTATCTGGCTCGCTCGCATATCTGGCTCGCTCGCTCTCACATCTGGCTCGCTCGCGTGCTCTCATATCTGGCTCGCTCGCTTGCTCTCTTGTCTGGCTCGCTCTCTTATCTGTCTCGCTCTCACATCTGGCTCGCTCGCTTGCTCTCATATCTGGCTCGCTCGCTTGCTCTCTTGTCTGGCTCGCTCTCTTATCTGGCTCGCTCACTCTCATATCTGGCTTGCTCGCTTGCTCTCATGTATTGCTCGCTCGCTCTCATGTATTGCTCGCTCACTTGCTCTCATGTCTGGCTCACTCGCTCTCATATCTGGCTCGCTCGCTTACTCTCTTGTCTGGCTCTCTCACTTAAATGGCTCGCTCGCTCACTCTGATATCTCGCTCGCTCGTTTGCTCTCTTGTCTGGTTCGCTCTCTTATCTGGCTCGCTCTCATATCTGGCTTGCTCGCTTGCTTTCATATCTGGCTCGCTCGCTTGCTCTCATATGTGTCTCGCTCGCTTGCTCTCTTGTCTGGCTCGCTCTCTTAACTGGCTCGCTCGCATATCTGGCTCGCTCACTCTCACCTCTGGCTCGCTTGCTCTCATATCTGGCTCGCTCGCTTGCTCTCTTGTCTGGCTCGCTCTCTTATCTGGCTCGCTCTCACATCTGGCTCGCTCGCTTGCTCTCTTGTCTGGCTTGCTCTCTTATCTGGCTCGCTCGCTCTCATATCTGGCTCGCTCGCTTGCTCTCATGTCTGGCTCGCTCGCTCTCATATCTGGCTCGCTCGCTTGCTCTCTTGTCTGGCTCGCTCTCTTATATGGCTCGCTCGCATATCTGGCTCGCTCGCTCTCACATCTGGCTTGCTCGCTTGCTCTCTTGTCTGGCTCCCTCTCTTATCTGGCAAGCTTGCTCTCATATCTGGCTTGCTAGCTTGCTCTCTTGTCTGGCTCGCTCTCTTATTTGGCTCGCTCGCAAATCTGGCTCGCTCGCTCTCACATCTGGCTCACTCGCTTGCTCTCATATCTGGCTCGCTCGCTTGCTCTCTTGTTTGGCTGGCTCTCTTATCTGGCTCGCTCTCACATCTGGCTCGCTCGCTTGCTCTCATATCTGGCTCGCTCGCTTGCTCTCTTGTCTAGCTCGCTCTCTTATCTGGCTCACTCTCATATCTGGCTCGCTCGCTTGCTCTCATATCTGGCTCGCTCGCTTGCTCTCTTTTATGGCCCGCTCGCATATCTGGCTCGCTCGCTCTCACATCTGGCTCGCTCGCTTGCTCTCTTGTCTGGCTCGTTCTCTTATCTGGCTCGCTCGCATATCTTGCTCGCTCGCTCTCACATCTGGCTCGCTCGCTTGCTCTCATATCTGGCTCACTCTCTTTTCGCTCTCTTATCTGGCACGCTCTCATATCTAGCTTGCTCGCTTGCTCTCATATCTGGCTCGCTCGCTTGCTCTCATATCTGGCTCGCTCGCTTGCTCTATTGTCTGGCTCGCTCTCTTATCTGGTTCACTCGCATATCTGGCTCGCTCGCTTGCTCTCATATCTGGCTCGCTCGCTTGCACTATTGTCTGGCTCGCTCTTTTATCTGGTTCACTCGCATATCTGGCTCACTCGCTCTCAAATCTGGCTGGCTCGCTTGCTCTCATATCTGGCTAGCTCGCTTGCTCTCTTGTCTTGCTCGCTCTCTTATCTGGCTCGCTCTCATATATGGCTGGCTCGCTTGCTCTCATATCTGGCTCGCTCGCTTGCTCTCATATCTGGCTCGCTTGCTCTCATGTCTGGCTCGCTCGCATATCTGGCTCGCTCGCTTGCTCTCATATCTGGCACGCTCGCTTGCTTAATTGCCTGGCTCGCTCTCTTATCTGCCTCGCTCTCTCTCACATCTGGCTCGCTCGCTGCTCTCTTGTCTGACTCGCTCTCTTATCTGGCTCGCTCGCATATCTTGCTCGCTCGCTCTAACATCTGGCTCACTCGCTTGCTCTCTTGTCTGGCTCGCTCTCTAATTTGTCTCGCTCTCACATCTGGCTTGCTCGCTTGCTCTCATATCTGGCTCGCTCGCTTGCACTATTGTCTGGCTCGCTCATTTATCTGGTTCACTCGCATATCTGGCTCACTCGCTCTCAAATCTGGCTGGCTCGCTTGCTCTCATATCTGGCTAGCTCGCTTGCTCTCTTGTCTTGCTCGCTCTCTTATCTGGCTCGCTCTCATATCTGGCTGGCTCGCTTGCTCTCATATCTGGCTCGCTCGCTTGCTCTCATATCTGGCTCGCTTGCTCTCATGTCTGGCTCGCTCGCATATCTGGCTCGCTCGCTTGCTCTCATATCTGGCTCACTCGCTTGCTTAATTGCCTGGCTCGCTCTCTTATCTGCCTCGCTCTCTCTCACATCTGGCTCGCTCGCTGCTCTCTTGTCTGACTCGCTCTCTTATCTGGCTCGCTCGCATATCTTGCTCGCTCGCTCTAACATCTGGCTCACTCGCTTGCTCTCTTGTCTGGCTCGCTGTCTAATCTGTCTCGCTCTCACATCTGGCTTGCTCGCTTGCTCTCATATCTGGCTCGCTCGCTTGCTCTCTTGTCTGGCTCGCTCTCTTATCTGGCTTGCTCGCTAACATATCTGGCTCGCTGGCTTGCTCTCTTGTCTGGCTCGCTCTCTTATCTGGCTCCCTCGCTTGCATAACTGGCTAGCTCGCTCTCATATCTGGCTCGTTCGCTTTCTCCCATATCTGGATCGCTCGCTCACATATCTGTCTCGCTCGCTTGCTCTCTTGTCTGGTTCTCTCTCTTATCTGGCTCGCTCTCATATCTGGCTTGCTCGCTTGCTCTCATATCTGTCTCGCTCGCTTGCTCTCATATCTGGCTCGCTCGCTTGCTCTCTTGTCTGGCTCGCTCTCTTATCTGGCTCCATCGCATATCTGGCTCGCTCGCATATCTGGCTCGCTCGCTCTCACATCTGATTTGCTCGCTTGTTCTCATATCTGGCTAGCTCGCTTGCTCTCTTGTCTGACTCACTCTCTTATCTGGCTCGCTCGCATATCTGGCTAGCTCGCTCTCATATCTGGCTCGCTCGCTTGCTCTCATATCTGTCTCGCTTGCTTGCTCTCAAATCTGGCTCGCTCGCTTGCTCTCTTATTTGGCTCGCTCGCATATCTGGCTCGCTCGCTCTCACATCTGGCTCGCTCGCTTGCTCTCATATCTGGCTCGCTCGCTTGCTCTCTTTTCTGGCTCACTCTCTTATCTGGCTCGCTCGCATATCTGGCTCGCTCGCTCTCACATCTGGCTCGCTCGCGTGCTCTCATATCTGGCTCGCTCGCTTGCTCTCTTGTCTGGCTCGCTCTCTTATCTGTCTCGCTCTCACATCTGACTCGCTCGCTTGCTCTCATATCTGGCTCGCTCGCATGCTCTCTTGTCTGGCTCGCTCTCTTATCTGGCTTGTTCGCTCTCATATCTTGCTCGCTCGCTTGCTCTCATGTCTGGCTCGCTCACTCTCATATCTGTCTAGCTCGCTTGCTCTCTTGTCTGGCTCGCTCTTTTATCTGGCTTGCTCTGACATCTGGCTCGCTCGCTTGCTCTCTTGTCTGGCTCGCTCTCTTATCTGGCTCGCTCACTCTCATATCTGGCTTGCTCGCTTGCTCTCATGTATTGCTCGCTCGCTCTCATGTATTGCTCGCTCACTTGCTCTCATGTCTGGCTCACTTGCTCTCATATCTGGCTCGCTCGCTTACTCTCTTGTCTGGCTCTCTCACTTAAATGGCTCGCTCGCTCATCTGGCTAGCTCGCTCTCATATGTGGCTCGCTCACTCTGATATCTCGCTCGCTCGCTTGCTCTCTTGTCTGGTTCGCTCTCTTATCTGGCTCGCTCTCATATCTGGCTTGCTCGCTTGCTCTCATATCTGGCTCGCTCGCTTGCTCTCATATGTGTCTCGCTCGCTTGCTCTTTTGTCTGGCTCGCTCTCTTAACTGGCTCGCTCGCATATCTGGCTCGCTCACTCTCACCTCTGGCTCGCTCGCTTGCTCTCATGTCTGGCTCACTCGCTTGCTCTATTGTCTGGCTCACTCTCTTATCTGGCTCGCTCTCACATCTGGCTCGCTCGCTTGCTCTCTTGTCTGGCTCGCTCTCTTATCTGACTCGCTCGCTATCATATCTGGCTCGCTCGCTTGCTCTCATGTCTGGCTCGCTCGCTCTCATATCTGGCTCGCTCGCTTGCTCTCTTGTCTGGCTCGCTCTCTTATATGGCTCGCTCGCATATCTGGCTCGCTCGCTCTCACATCTGGCTCGCTGGCTTGCTCTCTTGTCTGGCTCCCTCTCATCTGGCAAGCTTGCTCTCATATCTGGCTTGCTAGCTTGCTCTCTTGTCTGGCTCGCTCTCTTATTTGGCTCGCTCGCAAATCTGTCTCGCTCGCTCTCACATCTGGCTCGCTCGCTTGCTCTCATATCTGGCTCGCTCGCTTGCTCTCTTGTTTGGCTGGCTCTCTTATCTGGCTCGCTCTCACATCTGGCTCGCTCGCTTGCTCTCATATCTGGCTTGCTCGCTTGCTCTCTTGTCTAGCTCGCTCTCTTATCTGGCTCGCTCTCATATCTGGCTCGCTCGCTTGCTCTCATATCTGGCTCGCTCGCTTGCTCTCTTTTATGGCTCGCTCGCATATCTGGCTCGCTCGCTCTCACATCTGGCTCGCTCGCTTGCTCTCTTGTCTGGCTCGCTCTCTTATCTGGCTCGCTCACTCTCATATCTGGCTTGCTCGCTTGCTCTCATGTATTGCTCGCTCGCTCTCATGTATTGCTCGCTTACTTGCTCTCATGTCTGGCTCACTCGCTCTCATATCTGGCTCGCTCGCTTACTCTCTTGTCTGGCTCTCTCACTTAAATGGCTCGCTCGCTCATCTGGCTAGCTCGCTCTCATATGTGGCTCGCTCACTCTGATATCTCGCTCGCTCGCTTGCTCTCTTGTCTGGTTCGCTCTCTTATCTGGCTCGCTCTCATATCTGGCTTGCTCGCTTGCTCTCATATCTGGCTCGCTCGCTTGCTCTCATATGTGTCTCGCTCGCTTGCTCTTTTGTCTGGCTCGCTCTCTTAACTGGCTCGCTCGCATATCTGGCTCGCTCACTCTCACCTCTGGCTCGCTCGCTTGCTCTCATGTCTGGCTCACTCGCTTGCTCTATTGTCTGGCTCACTCTCTTATCTGGCTCGCTCTCACATCTGGCTCGCTCGCTTGCTCTCTTGTCTGGCTCGCTCTCTTATCTGACTCGCTCGCTCTCATATCTGGCTCGCTCGCTTGCTCTCATGTCTGGCTCGCTCGCTCTCATATCTGGCTCGCTCGCTTGCTCTCTTGTCTGGCTCGCTCTCTTATATGGCTCGCTCGCATATCTGGCTCGCTCGCTCTCACATCTGGCTCGCTGGCTTGCTCTCTTGTCTGGCTCCCTCTCATCTGGCAAGCTTGCTCTCATATCTGGCTTGCTAGCTTGCTCTCTTGTCTGGCTCGCTCTCTTATTTGGCTCGCTCGCAAATCTGTCTCGCTCGCTCTCACATCTGGCTCGCTCGCTTGCTCTCATATCTGGCTCGCTCGCTTGCTCTCTTGTTTGGCTGGCTCTCTTATCTGGCTCGCTCTCACATCTGGCTCGCTCGCTTGCTCTCATATCTGGCTCGCTCGCTTGCTCTCTTGTCTAGCTCGCTCTCTTATCTGGCTCGCTCTCATATCTGGCTCGCTCGCTTGCTCTCATATCTGGCTCGCTCGCTTGCTCTCTTTTATGGCTCGCTCGCATATCTGGCTCGCTCGCTCTCACATCTGGCTCGCTCGCTTGCTCTCTTGTCTGGCTCGCTCTCTTATCTGGCTCGCTCGCATATCTGGCTCGCTCGCATATCTAGCTCCCTCGCTCTCAAATCTGGTTTGCTCGCTTGTTCTCATATCTGGCTAGCTCGCTTGCTCTCTTGTCTGGCTCATTCTCTTATCTGGCTCGCTCGCATATCTGGCTAGCTCGCTCTCATATCTGGCTCGCTCGCTTGCTCTCATATCTGACTCGCTCCCTTGCTCTCATTTCTGGCTTGCTCGCTTGCTCTCTTGTCTGGCTCGCTCTCTTATCTTGCTCGCTCGCATATCTGGCTCGCTCGCTCTCAAATCTGGCTTGCTCGCTCTCATATCTGGCTAGCTCGCTTGCTCTCTTGTCTTGCTCGCTCTCTTATCTGTCTCGCTCGCTCTCATATCTGGCTGGCTCGCTTGTTCTCATATCTGGCTCGCTCGCTCTCATGTCTGGCTCGTTCGTATATCTGGATCGCTCGCTTGCTCTCATATCTGGCTCGCTCGCTTGCTTAATTGTCTGGCTCGCTCTCTTATCTGCCTCGCTCTCTCTCACATCTGGCTTGCTCAATTACTCTCTTATCTGTTTCGCTCTCACATCTGTCTCGCTCGCTTTCTCTCATATCTGGCTCGCTCACTTGCTCTCTTGTCTGGCTCGCTCTCTTATCTGGCTTGCTCGCTAACATATCTGGCTCGCTCGCTGCTCCCTTGTCTGGCTCGCTCTCTTATCTGGCTCGCTCGCATATCTGGCTCGCTCGCTCTCACATCTGGTTGGCTCGCTTGCTCTCATATCTGGCTCGATCGCTTGCTCTCTTGTCTGGCTTGCTTTCTTATCTGGCTCGCTCTAATATCTGGCTTGCTCGCTTGCTCTCATATCTGGCTCACTCGCTTGCTCTCTTGTCTGTCTCGCTCTCTTTCATGGCTCGCTCGCATATTTGGCTCGCTCGCTCTCATATCTGGCTCGCTCACTTGCTCTCTTGTCTGGCTCGCTCTCTTATCTGGCTCGCTCGCTCTCATATCTGGCTCGCTCGCTTGCTCTCATGTCTGGCTCGCTCGCTCTCATATCTGGCTCGCTCACTTGCTCTCTTGTCTGGCTCGCTCTCTTATCTGGCTCGCTCGCTCTCATATCTGTCTGGCTCGCTTGCTTTCTTGTCTGGTTCGCTCTCTTATCTGGCACGCTCTCATATCTGGCTTGCTCGCTTGCTCTCATATCTGGCTCGCTCGCTTGCTCTCATATCTGGCTCGCTCGCTTGCTCTCTTGTCTGGCTCGCTCTCTTATCTGGCTCGCTCTCTTATCTGGCTCGCTCGCTCGCATATCTGGCTCGCTCACTTGCTCTCATATCTGGCTCGCTCTCTCTCTTGTCTGGCTCGCTCTCTTATCTGGCTTGCTCGCATATCTGGCTCGCTCACTCCCACATCTGGCTCGCTCGCTTGTCCTCTTGTCTGGCTCGCTCTCTTATCTGGCTCGCTCGCTCGCATATATGGCTCGCTCGCTTGCTCTCATGTCTGGCTCGCTCGTTCTCATATCTGGCTCGCTGGCTTACTCTCATTCCTTGCTTGCTCGCTCTCATATCTGGCTCGCTCGCTTGCTCTCTTGTCTGGCTCGCTCTCTTATCTGGCTCGCTCGTATATCTGGCTTGCTCGCTTGCTCTTATATCTGGCTCTCTTGCTCTCTTGTCTGTCTCGCTCTCTTATATGGCTCGCTCGCATATCTGGCTCGCTCGCTCTCACATCTGGCTCGTTCGCTTGCTCTCATATCTGGCTCGCTCGCTCGCTCTCCTGTCTGGCTCGCTCTCTTATCTGGCTCGCTCGCTCTCATATCTGGCTCGCTCGCTCTCCTGTCTGGCTCGCTCTCTTATCTGGCTCACTCGCTCGCATATCTGGCTCGCTCGCTCGCATATCTGGCTCACTCTCTTATCTGGCTCGCTCGCATATCTGGCTCGCTCGCTCACATCTGGCTCGCTCGCTTGGTCTCATATCAGGCTTGCTCGCTTGCTCTCTTGTCTGGCTCGATCTCTTATCTGGCTCGCTCGCATATCTGGCTCGCTCGCTCACATCTGGCTCGCTCGCTTGCTCTCATATCTGGCTCGCTCGCTTGCTCTCTTGTCTGGCTCGCTCTCTTATCTGACTCGTTCGCATATCTGTCTCGCTCGCTCTCATATCTGGCACGCTCGCTTGCTCTCATGTCTGGCTCGCTCGCTCTCATATCTGGCTCGCTCGCTTGCTCTCATGTCTGGCTCGCTCTCTTATATGGCCCGCTCGCATATCTGGCTCGCTCGCTTGCTCTCATATCTGGCTCGCTCACTTGCGCTCTTCTCTGGCTCGCTCTCTTATCTGGCCTGTTCGCTCGAAAATCTGGCTCGCTCGCTCGCAAATCTGGCTAGCTCGCTCTCATATCTGGCTCGCTCACATATCTGGCTCGCTCGCTTGCTCTCATGTCTGGTTTTGCTCGCTGTCGTATCTGTCTCGCTCGCTTGCTCTCTTGTCTGGTTCGCTTTCTTATCTGGCACGCTCTCATATCTGGCTCACTCGCTTGCTCTCATATCTGGCTCGCTCGCTTGCGCTCATATCTGGCTCGCTCTCTTGCTCTCTTGTCTGGCTCGCTCGCTTGCTCCCTTGTCTGGCTCGCTCTCTTGCTCTCATATCTGGCTTGCTCGCTTGCTGAAATATCTGGCTCGCTCTCTTGCTCTCTTGTCTGGCTCGCTCTCTTATCTGGCTCGCTTGCTAGCATATCTGGCTCGCTCGCTTGCTCTCTTGTCTGGCTCGCTCTCTTATTTGGCTCGCTCGCATATCTGGCTCGCTCGCTTTCACATCTGGCTTGCTCGCTTGCTCTCATATCTGGCTCGCTCGCTTGCTCTCTTTTCTGGCTCGCTCGCATATCTGGCTCGCTCGCATATCTGGCTCGCTCGCTCTCACATCTGGCTCGCTCGCGTGCTCTCATATCTGGCTCGCTCGCTTGCTCTCTTGTCTGGCTCGCTCTCATATCTGTCTCGCTCTCACATCTGGCTCGCTCGCTTGCTCTCATATCTGGCTCGCTCGCTTGCTCTCTTGTCTGGCTCGCTCTCTTATCTGGCTCGCTCACTCTCATATCTGGCTTGCTCGCTTGCTCTCATGTATTGCTCGCTCGCTCTCATGTATTGCTCGCTCACTTGCTCTCATGTCTGGCTCACTCGCTCTCATATCTGGCTCGCTCGCTTACTCTCTTGTCTGGCTCTCTCACTTAAATGGCTCGCTCGCTCATCTGGCTAGCTCGCTCTCATATGTGGCTCGCTCACTCTGATATCTCGCTCGCTCGTTTGCTCTCTTGTCTGGTTCGCTCTCTTATCTGGCTCGCTCTCATATCTGGCTTGCTCGCTTGCTTTCATATCTGGCTCGCTCGCTTGCTCTCATATGTGTCTCGCTCGCTTGCTCTCTTGTCTGGCTCGCTCTCTTAACTGGCTCGCTCGCATATCTGGCTCGCTCACTCTCACCTCTGGCTCGCTTGCTCTCATATCTGGCTCGCTCGCTTGCTCTCTTGTCTGGCTCGCTCTCTTATCTGGCTCGCTCTCACATCTGGCTCGCTCGCTTGCTCTCTTGTCTGGCTTGCTCTCTTATCTGGCTCGCTCGCTCTCATATCTGGCTTGCTCGCTTGCTCTCATGTCTGGCTCGCTCGCTCTCATATCTGGCTCGCTCGCTTGCTCTCTTGTCTGGCTCGCTCTCTTATATGGCTCGCTCGCATATCTGGCTCGCTCGCTCTCACATCTGGCTTGCTCGCTTGCTCTCTTGTCTGGCTCCCTCTCTTATCTGGCAAGCTTGCTCTCATATCTGGCTTGCTAGCTTGCTCTCTTGTCTGGCTCGCTCTCTTATTTGGCTCGCTCGCAAATCTGGCTCGCTCGCTCTCACATCTGGCTCGCTCGCTTGCTCTCATATCTGGCTCGCTCGCTTGCTCTCCTGTTTGGCTGGCTCTCTTATCTGGCTCGCTCTCACATCTGGCTCGCTCGCTTGCTCTCATATCTGGCTCGCTTGCTTGCTCTCTTGTCTAGCTCGCTCTCTTATCTGGCTCACTCTCATATCTGGCTCGCTCGCTTGCTCTCATATCTGGCTCGCTCGCTTGCTCTCTTTTATGGCCCGCTCGCATATCTGGCTCGCTCGCTCTCACATCTGGCTCGCTCGCTTGCTCTCTTGTCTGGCTCGCTCTCTTATCTGGCTCGCTCGCTCGCATATCTGGTTCGCTCGCTCTCACATCTGGCTTGCTCGCTTGCTCTCTTGTCTGGCTCGCTCTCTTATCTGGCTCGCTCGCTCTCATATCTGGCTCGCTCGCTCTCATGTCTTGCTCGCTCGCTCTCATATCTGGCTCGCTCACTTACTCTCATGCCTGGCTCTCTCGCTCTCATATCTGGCTCGCTTGCTCTCATGTCTGGCTTGCTCGCTCTCATCTCTGGTTCGCTCGCTTGCTCTCATGTCTGGCTCACTCGCTCTCATATCTGGCTCGCTCGCTTGCTCTCTTGTCTGGCTCGCTCTCTTATTTGTTACGCTCTCATATCTGGCTTGCTCGCTTGCTCTCATATCTGGCTCGCTCACTTGCTCTCATATCTGTCTGGCTCGCTTGCTCTCTTGTCTGGCTTGCTCGCTCTCATATCTGTCTGGCTCGCTTGCTCTCTTGTCTGGTTTGCTCTCTTATCTGGCACGCTCTCATATCTGGCTCGCTCGCTTGCTCTCATATCTGTCTCGCTCACTTGCTCTCATATCTGGCTCGCTCGCTTGCTCTCTAGTGTGGCTCACTCTCTTATCTTGTCCGCTCGCATATCTGGCTCGCTCGCATATCTAGCTCCCTCGCTCTCAAATCTGGTTTGCTCGCTTGTTCTCATATCTGGTTAGCTCGCTTGCTCTCTTGTCTGGCTCGCTCTCTTATCTTGCTTGCTCGTATATCTGGATCGCTCGCTTGCTCTCATATCTGGCTCGCTCGCTTGCTTAATTGTCTGGCTCGCTCTCTTATCTGCCTCGCTCTCTCTCACATCTGGCTTGCTCAATTACTCTCTTATCTGTTTCGCTCTCACATCTGGCTCGCTCGCTTTCTCTCATATCTGGCTCGCTCACTTGCTCTCTTGTCTGGCTCGCTCTCTTATCTGGCTTGCTCGCTAACATATCTGGCTCGCTCGCTGCTCTCTTGTCTGGCTCGCTCTCTTATCTGGCTCGCTCTCACATCTGGCTCGCTCGCTTGCTCTCTTGTCTGGCTCGCTCTCTTATCTGGCTCGCTCGCTCTCATATCTGGCTCGCTCGCTTGCTCTCATGTCTGGCTCGCTCGCTCTCATATCTGGCTCGCTCGCTTGCTCTCTTGTCTGGCTCGCTCTCTTATATGGCTCGCTCGCATATCTGGTTCGCTCGCTCTCACATCTGGCTTGCTCGCTTGCTCTCTTGTCTGGCTCGCTCTCTTATCTGGCTCGCTCGCTCTCATATCTGGCTCGCTCGCTCTCATGTCTTGCTCGCTCGCTCTCATATCTGGCTCGCTCACTTACTCTCATGCCTGGCTCTCTCGCTCTTATATCTGGCTCGCTCGCTTGCTCTCATGTCTGGCTTGCTCGCTCTCATCTCTGGTTCGCTCGTTTGCTCTCATGTCTGGCTCACTCGCTCTCATATCTGGCTCGCTCGCTTGCTCTCTTGTCTGGCTCGCTCTCTTATTTGTTACGCTCTCATATCTGGCTTGCTCGCTTGCTCTCATATCTGGCTCGCTCACTTGCTCTCATATCTGTCTGGCTCGCTTGCTCTCTTGTCTGGCTTGCTCGCTCTCATATCTGTCTGGCTCGCTTGCTCTCTTGTCTGGTTTGCTCTCTTATCTGGCACGCTCTCATATCTGGCTCGCTCGCTTGCTCTCATATCTGTCTCGCTCACTTGCTCTCATATCTGGCTCGCTCGCTTGCTCTCTTGTGTGGCTCACTCTCTTATCTTGTTCGCTCGCATATCTGGCTCGCTCGCATATCTAGCTCCCTCGCTCTCAAATCTGGTTTGCTCGCTTGTTCTCATATCTGGCTAGCTCGCTTACTCTCATGCCTGGCTCTCTCGCTCTTATATCTGGCTCGCTCGCTTGCTCTCATGTCTGGCTTGCTCGCTCTCATCTCTGGTTCGCTCGTTTGCTCTCATGTCTGGCTCACTCGCTCTCATATCTGGCTCGCTCGCTTGCTCTCTTGTCTGGCTCGCTCTCTTATTTGTTACGCTCTCATATCTGGCTTGCTCGCTTGCTCTCATATCTGGCTCGCTCACTTGCTCTCATATCTGTCTGGCTCGCTTGCTCTCTTGTCTGGCTTGCTCGCTCTCATATCTGTCTGGCTCGCTTGCTCTCTTGTCTGGTTTGCTCTCTTATCTGGCACGCTCTCATATCTGGCTCGCTCGCTTGCTCTCATATCTGTCTCGCTCACTTGCTCTCATATCTGGCTCGCTCGCTTGCTCTCTTTTGTGGCTCACTCTCTTATCTTGTTCGCTCGCATATCTGGCTCGCTCGCATATCTAGCTCCCTCGCTCTCAAATCTGGTTTGCTCGCTTGTTCTCATATCTGGCTAGCTCGCTTGCTCTCTTGTCTGGCTCGCTCTCTTATCTTGCTTGCTCGTATATCTGGATCGCTCGCTTGCTCTCTTGTCTGGCTTGCTCGCTCTCATATCTGTCTGGCTCGCTTGCTCTCTTGTCTGGTTTGCTCTCTTATCTGGCACGCTCTCATATCTGGCTCGCCCGCTTGCTCTCATATCTGTCTCGCTCACTTGCTCTCATATCTGGCTCGCTCGCTTGCTCTCTTGTGTGGCTCACTCTCTTATCTTGTTCGCTCGCATATCTGGCTCGCTCGCATATCTAGCTCCCTCGCTCTCAAATCTGGTTTGCTCGCTTGTTCTCATATCTGGCTCGCTCACTTGCTCTCTTGTCTGGCTCGCTCTCTTATCTGGCTCGCTGCTCTCATATCTGTCTGGCTCGCTTGCTTTCTTGTCTGGTTCGCTCTCTTATCTGGCACGCTCTCATATCTGGCTTGCTCGCTTGCTCTCATATCTGGCTCGCTCGCTTGCTCTCATATCTGGCTCGCTCGCTTGCTCTCTTGTCTGGCTCGCTCTCTTATCTGGCTCGCTCTCTTATCTGGCTCGCTCGCTCGCATATCTGGCTCGCTCGCTTGCTCTCATATCTGGCTCGCTCTCTCTCTTGTCTGGCTCGCTCTCTTATCTGGCTTGCTCGCATATCTGGCTCGCTCACTCCCACATCTGGCTCGCTCGCTTGTCCTCTTGTCTGGCTCGCTCTCTTATCTGGCTCGCTCGCTCGCATATATGGCTCGTTCGCTTGCTCTCATGTCTGGCTCGCTCGTTCTCATATCTGGCTCGCTGGCTTACTCTCATTCCTTGCTTGCTCGCTCTCATATCTGGCTCGCTCGCTTGCTCTCTTGTCTGGCTCGCTCTCTTATCTGGCTCGCTCGTATATCTGGCTTGCTCGCTTGCTCTTATACCTGGCTCTCTTGCTCTCTTGTCTGTCTCGCTCTCTTATATGGCTCGCTCGCATATCTGGCTCGCTCGCTCTCACATCTGGCTCGTTCGCTTGCTCTCATATCTGGCTCGCTCGCTCGCTCTCCTGTCTGGCTCGCTCTCTTATCTGGCTCGCTCGCTCTCATATCTGGCTCGCTCGCTCTCCTGTCTGGCTCGCTCTCTTATCTGGCTCACTCGCTCGCATATCTGGCTCGCTCGCTCGCATATCTGGCTCACTCTCTTATCTGGCTCGCTCGCATATCTGGCTCGCTCGCTCACATCTGGCTCGCTCGCTTGATCTCATATCAGGCTTGCTCGCTTGCTCTCTTGTCTGGCTCGATCTCTTATCTGGCTCGCTCGCATATCTGGCTCGCTCGCTCACATCTGGCTCGCTCGCTTGCTCTCATATCTGGCTCGCTCGCTTGCTCTCTTGTCTGGCTCGCTCTCTTATCTGACTCGTTCGCATATCTGTCTCGCTCGCTCTCATATCTGGCACGCTCGCTTGCTCTCATGTCTGGCTCGCTCGCTCTCATATCTGGCTCGCTCGCTTGCTCTCTTGTCTGGCTCGCTCTCTTATATGGCCCGCTCGCATATCTGGCTCGCTCGCTTGCTCTCATATCTGGCTCGCTCACTTGCGCTCTTCTCTGGCTCGCTCTCTTATCTGGCCTGTTCGCTCGAAAATCTGGCTCGCTCGCTCGCAAATCTGGCTAGCTTGCTCTCATATCTGGCTCGCTCGCTCACATATCTGGCTCGCTCGCTTGCTCTCATGTCTGGTTTTGCTCGCTGTCATATCTGTCTCGCTCGCTTGCTCTCTTGTCTGGTTCGCTTTCTTATCTGGCACGCTCTCATATCTGGCTCACTCGCTTGCTCTCATATCTGGCTCGCTCGCTTGCGCTCATATCTGGCTCGCTCTCTTGCTTTCTTGTCTGGCTCGCTCGCTTGCTCCCTTGTCTGGCTCGCTCTCTTGCTCTCATATCTGGCTTGCTCGCTTGCTGAAATATCTGGCTCGCTCGCTTGCTCTCTTGTCTGGCTCGCTCTCTTATCTGGCTCGCTTGCTAGCATATCTGGCTCGCTCGCTTGCTCTCTTGTCTGGCTCGCTCTCTTATTTGGCTCGCTCGCATATCTGGCTCGCTCGCTCTCACATCTGGCTCGCTCGCTTGCTCTCATATCTGGCTCGCTCGCTTGCTCTCTTTTCTGGCTCACTCTCTTATCTGGCTCGCTCGCATATCTGGCTCGCTCGCTCTCACATCTGGCTCGCTCGCGTGCTCTCATATCTGGCTCGCTCGCTTGCTCTCTTGTCTGGCTCGCTCTCTTATCTGGCTCGCTCACTCTCATATCTGGCTTGCTCGCTTGCTCTCATGTATTGCTCGCTCGCTCTCATGTATTGCTCGCTCACTTGCTCTCATGTCTGGCTCACTCGCTCTCATATCTGGCTCGCTCGCTTACTCTCTTGTCTGGCTCTCTCACTTAAATGGCTCGCTCGCTCATCTGGCTAGCTCGCTCTCATATGTGGCTCGCTCACTCTGATATCTCGCTCGCTCGTTTGCTCTCTTGTCTGGTTCGCTCTCTTATCTGGCTCGCTCTCATATCTGGCTTGCTCGCTTGCTTTCATATCTGGCTCGCTCGCTTGCTCTCATATGTGTCTCGCTCGCTTGCTCTCTTGTCTGGCTCGCTCTCTTAACTGGCTCGCTCGCATATCTGGCTCGCTCACTCTCACCTCTGGCTCGCTTGCTCTCATATCTGGCTCGCTCGCTTGCTCTCTTGTCTGGCTCGCTCTCTTATCTGGCTCGCTCTCACATCTGGCTCGCTCGCTTGCTCTCTTGTCTGGCTTGCTCTCTTATCTGGCTCGCTCGCTCTCATATCTGGCTCGCTCGCTTGCTCTCATGTCTGGCTCGCTCGCTCTCATATCTGGCTCGCTCGCTTGCTCTCTTGTCTGGCTCGCTCTCTTATATGGCTCGCTCGCTCTCACATCTGGCTTGCTCGCTTGCTCTCTTGTCTGGCTCCCTCTCTTATCTGGCAAGCTTGCTCTCATATCTGGCTTGCTAGCTTGCTCTCTTGTCTGGCTCGCTCTCTTATTTGGCTCGCTCGCAAATCTGGCTCGCTCGCTCTCACATCTGGCTCGCTCGCTTGCTCTCATATCTGGCTCGCTCGCTTGCTCTCTTGTTTGGCTGGCTCTCTTATCTGGCTCGCTCTCACATCTGGCTCGCTCGCTTGCTCTCATATCTGGCTTGCTCGCTTGCTCTCTTGTCTAGCTCGCTCTCTTATCTGGCTCACTCTCATATCTGGCTCGCTCGCTTGCTCCCTTGTCTGGCTCGCTCTCTTGCTCTCATATCTGGCTTGCTCGCTTGCTGAAATATCTGGCTCGCTCGCTTGCTCTCTTGTCTGGCTCGCTCTCTTATCTGGCTCGCTTGCTAGCATATCTGGCTCGCTCGCTTGCTCTCTTGTCTGGCTCGCTCTCTTATTTGGCTCGCTCGCATATCTGGCTCGCTCGCTCTCACATCTGGCTCGCTCGCTTGCTCTCATATCTGGCTCGCTCGCTTGCTCTCTTTTCTGGCTCACTCTCTTATCTGGCTCGCTCGCATATCTGGCTCGCTCGCTCTCACATCTGGCTCGCTCGCGTGCTCTCATATCTGGCTCGCTCGCTTGCTCTCTTGTCTGGCTCGCTCTCTTATCTGGCTCGCTCACTCTCATATCTGGCTTGCTCGCTTGCTCTCATGTATTGCTCGCTCGCTCTCATGTATTGCTCGCTCACTTGCTCTCATGTCTGGCTCACTCGCTCTCATATCTGGCTCGCTCGCTTACTCTCTTGTCTGGCTCTCTCACTTAAATGGCTCGCTCGCTCATCTGGCTAGCTCGCTCTCATATGTGGCTCGCTCACTCTGATATCTCGCTCGCTCGTTTGCTCTCTTGTCTGGTTCGCTCTCTTATCTGGCTCGCTCTCATATCTGGCTTGCTCGCTTGCTTTCATATCTGGCTCGCTCGCTTGCTCTCATATGTGTCTCGCTCGCTTGCTCTCTTGTCTGGCTCGCTCTCTTAACTGGCTCGCTCGCATATCTGGCTCGCTCACTCTCACCTCTGGCTCGCTTGCTCTCATATCTGGCTCGCTCGCTTGCTCTCTTGTCTGGCTCGCTCTCTTATCTGGCTCGCTCTCACATCTGGCTCGCTCGCTTGCTCTCTTGTCTGGCTTGCTCTCTTATCTGGCTCGCTCGCTCTCATATCTGGCTCGCTCGCTTGCTCTCATGTCTGGCTCGCTCGCTCTCATATCTGGCTCGCTCGCTTGCTCTCTTGTCTGGCTCGCTCTCTTATATGGCTCGCTCGCTCTCACATCTGGCTTGCTCGCTTGCTCTCTTGTCTGGCTCCCTCTCTTATCTGGCAAGCTTGCTCTCATATCTGGCTTGCTAGCTTGCTCTCTTGTCTGGCTCGCTCTCTTATTTGGCTCGCTCGCAAATCTGGCTCGCTCGCTCTCACATCTGGCTCGCTCGCTTGCTCTCATATCTGGCTCGCTCGCTTGCTCTCTTGTTTGGCTGGCTCTCTTATCTGGCTCGCTCTCACATCTGGCTCGCTCGCTTGCTCTCATATCTGGCTTGCTCGCTTGCTCTCTTGTCTAGCTCGCTCTCTTATCTGGCTCACTCTCATATCTGGCTCGCTCGCTTGCTCTCATATCTGGCTCGCTCGCTTGCTCTCTTTTATGGCCCGCTCGCATATCTGGCTCGCTCGCTCTCACATCTGGCTCGCTCGCTTGCTCTCTTGTCTGGCTCGCTCTCTTATCTGGCTCGCTCGCTCGCATATCTGGTTCGCTCGCTCTCACATCTGGCTTGCTCGCTTGCTCTCTTGTCTGGCTCGCTCTCTTATCTGGCTCGCTCGCTCTCATATCTGGCTCGCTCGCTCTCATGTCTTGCTCGCTCGCTCTCATATCTGGCTCGCTCACTTACTCTCATGCCTGGCTCTCTCGCTTTCATATCTGGCTCGCTTGCTCTCATGTCTGGCTTGCTCGCTCTCATCTCTGGTTCGCTCGCTTGCTCTCATGTCTGGCTCACTCGCTCTCATATCTGGCTCGCTCACTTGCTCTCTTGTCTGGCTCGCTCTCTTATTTGTTACGCTCTCATATCTGGCTTGCTCGCTTGCTCTCATATCTGGCTCGCTCACTTGCTCTCATATCTGTCTGGCTCGCTTGCTCTCTTGTCTGGCTTGCTCGCTCTCATATCTGTCTGGCTCGCTTGCTCTCTTGTCTGGTTTGCTCTCTTATCTGGCACGCTCTCATATCTGGCTCGCTCGCTTGCTCTCATATCTGTCTCGCTCACTTGCTCTCATATCTGGCTCGCTCGCTTGCTCTCTAGTGTGGCTCACTCTCTTATCTTGTCCGCTCGCATATCTGGCTCGCTCGCATATCTAGCTCCCTCGCTCTCAAATCTGGTTTGCTCGCTTGTTCTCATATCTGGCTAGCTCGCTTGCTCTCTTGTCTGGCTCGCTCTCTTATCTTGCTTGCTCGTATATCTGGATCGCTCGCTTGCTCTCATATCTGGCTCGCTCGCTTGCTTAATTGTCTGGCTCGCTCTCTTATCTGCCTCGCTCTCTCTCACATCTGGCTTGCTCAATTACTCTCTTATCTGTTTCGCTCTCACATCTGGCTCGCTCGCTTTCTCTCATATCTGGCTCGCTCACTTGCTCTCTTGTCTGGCTCGCTCTCTTATCTGGCTTGCTCGCTAACATATCTGGCTCGCTCGCTGCTCTCTTGTCTGGCTCGCTCTCTTATCTGGCTCGCTCTCACATCTGGCTCGCTCGCTTGCTCTCTTGTCTGGCTCGCTCTCTTATCTGGCTCGCTCGCTCTCATATCTGGCTCGCTCGCTTGCTCTCATGTCTGGCTCGCTCGCTCTCATATCTGGCTCGCTCGCTTGCTCTCTTGTCTGGCTCGCTCTCTTATATGGCTCGCTCGCATATCTGGTTCGCTCGCTCTCACATCTGGCTTGCTCGCTTGCTCTCTTGTCTGGCTCGCTCTCTTATCTGGCTCGCTCGCTCTCATATCTGGCTCGCTCGCTCTCATGTCTTGCTCGCTCGCTCTCATATCTGGCTCGCTCACTTACTCTCATGCCTGGCTCTCTCGCTCTCATATCTGGCTCGCTCGCTTGCTCTCATGTCTGGCTTGCTCGCTCTCATCTCTGGTTCGCTCGCTTGCTCTCATGTCTGGCTCACTCGCTCTCATATCTGGCTCGCTCGCTTACTCTCTTGTCTGGCTCGCTCTCTTATTTGTTACGCTCTCATATCTGGCTTGCTCGCTTGCTCTCATATCTGGCTCGCTCACTTGCTCTCATATCTGTCTGGCTCGCTTGCTCTCTTGTCTGGCTTGCTCGCTCTCATATCTGTCTGGCTCGCTTGCTCTCTTGTCTGGTTTGCTCTCTTATCTGGCACGCTCTCATATCTGGCTCGCTCGCTTGCTCTCATATCTGTCTCGCTCACTTGCTCTCATATCTGGCTCGCTCGCTTGCTCTCTTGTGTGGCTCACTCTCTTATCTTGTTCGCTCGCATATCTGGCTCGCTCGCATATCTAGCTCCCTCGCTCTCAAATCTGGTTTGCTCGCTTGTTCTCATATCTGGCTAGCTCGCTTGCTCTCTTGTCTGGCTCGCTCTCTTATCTTGCTTGCTCGTATATCTGGATCGCTCGCTTGCTCTCATATCTGGCTCGCTCGCTTGCTTAATTGTCTGGCTCGCCCTCTTATCTGCCTCGCTCTCTCTCACATCTGGCTTGCTCAATTACTCTCTTATCTGTTTCGCTCTCACATCTGGCTCGCTCGCTTTCTCTCATATCTGGCTCGCTCACTTGCTCTCTTGTCTGGCTCGCTCTCTTATCTGGCTTGCTCGCTAACATATCTGGCTCGCTCGCTGCTCTCTTGTCTGGCTCGCTCTCTTATCTGGCTCGCTCTCACATCTGGCTCGCTCGCTTGCTCTCTTGTCTGGCTCGCTCTCTTATCTGGCTCGCTCGCTCTCATATCTGGCTCGCTCGCTTGCTCTCATGTCTGGCTCGCTCGCTCTCATATCTGGCTCGCTCGCTTGCTCTCTTGTCTGGCTCGCTCTCTTATATGGCTCGCTCGCATATCTGGCTCGCTCGCTCTCACATCTGGCTCGCTCGCTTGCTCTCTTGTCTGGCTCCCTCTCTTATCTGGCAAGCTTGCTCTCATATCTGGCTTGCTAGCTTGCTCTCTTGTTTGGCTCGCTCGCAAATCTGGCTCGCTTGCTCTCACATCTGGCTCGCTCGCTTGCTCTCATATCTGGCTCGCTCGCTTGCTCTCTTGTTTGGCTGGCTCTCTTATCTGGCTCGCTCTCACATCTGGCTCGCTCGCTTGCTCTCATATCTGGCTCGCTCGCTTGCTCTCTTGTCTAGCTCGCTCTCTTATCTGGCTCGCTCTCATATCTGGCTCGCTCGCTTGCTCTCATATCTGGCTCGCTCGCTTGCTCTCTTTTATGGCTCGCTCGCATATCTGGCTCGCTCGCTCTCACATCTGGCTCGCTCGCTTGCTCTCTTGTCTGGCTCGCTCTCTTATCTGGCTCGCTCGCTCGCATATCTGGTTCGCTCGCTCTCACATCTGGCTTGCTCGCTTGCTCTCTTGTCTGGCTCGCTCTCTTAACTGGCTCGCTCGCTCTCATATCTGGCTCGCTCGCTCTCATGTCTTGCTCGCTCGCTCTCATATCTGGCTCGCTCACTTACTCTCATACCTGGCTCGCTCGCTCTCATATCTGGCTCGCTCGCTTGCTCTCATGTCTGGCTTGCTCGCTCTCATCTCTGGTTCGCTCGCTTGCTCTCATGTCTGGCTCACTCGCTCTCATATCTGGCTCGCTCGCTTGCTCTCTTGTCTGGCTCGCTCTCTTATTTGTTACGCTCTCATATCTGGTTGCTCGCTTGCTCTCATATCTGGCTCGCTCACTTGCTCTCATATCTGTCTGGCTCGCTTGCTCTCTTGTCTGGCTTGCTCGCTCTCATATCTGTCTGGCTCGCTTGCTCTCTTGTCTGGTTTGCTCTCTTATCTGGCTCGCTCGCTCTCTTTCATGGCTCACTCGCATATTTGGCTCGCTCGCTCTCATATCTGACTCGCTCACTTGCTCTCTTGTCTGGCTCGCTCTCTTATCTGGCTCGCTCGCTCTCATATCTGGCTCGCTCGCTTGCTCTCATGTCTGGCTCGCTCGCTCTCATATCCTGCTCGCTCACTTGCTCTCAAGTCTGGCTCACTCGCTCTCATATCTGGCTCGCTCGCTTGCTCTCTTGTCTGGCTCGCTCTCTTATCTGGCACGCTCTCATATCTGGCTTGCTCGCTATCTCTCATATCTGGCTCGCTCGCTATCTCTCATATCTGGATTGCTCGCTTGCTCTCATATCTGGCTCGCTCGCTTGCTCTCATATCTGGCTCGCTCACTTGCTCTCTTGTCTGGCTCGCTCTCTTATCTGGTTCACTCGCATATCTGGCTCGCTCGCTCTCAAATCTGGCTGGCTCACTTGCTCTCATATCTGGCTTGCTCGCTTGCTCTCATATCTGGCTCGCTTGCTCTCATGTCTGGCTCGCTCGCTTGCTCTCTTGTCTTGCTCGCTCTCTTATCTGGCTCGCTCGCTCTCATATCTGGCTGGCTCGCTTGCTCTCATGTCTGGCTCGCTCGCATATCAGGCTCGCTCGCTTGCTCTCATATCTGGCTCGCTCGCTTGCTTAATTGCCTGGCTCGCTCTCTTATCTGCCTCGTTCTCTCTCACATCTGGCTCGCTCCCTTGCTCTCATATCTGGCTCGCTCGCTTGCTCTCTTGTCTAGCTCGCTCTCTTATCTGGCTTGCTTGCTAACATATCTGGCTCGCTTACTTGCTCTCTTTTCTGGCTTGCTCTCTTATCTGGCTCGCTCGCTCTCATATCTGGCTCGCTCGCTTGCTCTCATGTCTAGCTCGCTCGCTCTCATATCTGGCTCGCTCACTTGCTCTCTTGTATGGTTCGCTCTCTTATCTGGCTCGCTCTCATATCTGGCCTGCTTGCTTGCTCTCATATCTGGCTCGCTCGCTTGCTCTCATATCTGGCTCGCTCACTTGCTCTCTTGTCTGGCTCGCTCTCTTATCTGGCTCGATCTCATATCTTGCTCGGTCGCTTGCTCTCATGTCTGGCTCACTCACTCTCATATCTGGCAAGCTCGCTTGCTCTATTGTCTGGCTCGCTCTCTTATCTGGCTCGCTCTCACATCTGGCTCGCTCGCTTGCTCTCTTGTCTGGCTCGCTCTCTTATCTTGCTCGCTCGCTCTCATATCTGGCTTGCTCGCTTGCTCTCATGTATGGCTCGCTCGCTCTCATATTTTGCTCGCTCAATTGCTCTCATGTCTGGCTCACTCGCTCTCATATCAGGCTCGCTCACTTACTCTCTTGTCTTGCTCGCTCTCTTATTTGGCTCGCTCGCTCTCATATCTGGCTGGCTCGCTTGCTCTCATATCTGGCTCACTCGCATATCTGGATCGCTCGCTTGCTCTCATACCTGGCTCGCTCGCTTGCTTAATTGTCTGGCTCGCTCTCTTATCTGGCTCGCTCTCTCTCACATCTGGCTTGCTCGCTTGCTCTCATATCTGGCTCACTCGCTGCTCTCTTGTCTGGCTCGCTCTCTTATCTGGCTCGCTCGCATATCTTGCTCGCTCGCTCTCACATCTGGCTCGCTCGCTTGCTCTCATATCTGGCTCACTCTCTTTTCGCTCTCTTATCTGGCACGCTCTCATATCTAGCTTGCTCGCTTGCTCTCATATCTGGCTCGCTCGCTTGCTCTCATATCTGGCTCGCTCGCTTGCTCTATTGTCTGGCTCGCTCTCTTATCTGGTTCACTCGCATATCTGGCTCGCTCGCTTGCTCTCATATCTGGCTCGCTCGCTTGCACTATTGTCTGGCTCGCTCTTTTATCTGGTTCACTCGCATATCTGGCTCACTCGCTCTCAAATCTGGCTGGCTCGCTTGCTCTCATATCTGGCTAGCTCGCTTGCTCTCTTGTCTTGCTCGCTCTCTTATCTGGCTCGCTCTCATATCTGGCTGGCTCGCTTGCTCTCATATCTGGCTCGCTCGCTTGCTCTCATATCTGTCTCGCTTGCTCTCATGTCTGGCTCGCTTGCATATCTGGCTCGCTCGCTTGCTCTCATATCTGGCTCGCTCGCTTGCTTAATTGCCTGGCTCGCTCTCTTATCTGCCTCGCTCTCTCTCACATCTGGCTCGCTCGCTGCTCTCTTGTCTGACTCGCTCTCTTATCTGGCTCGCTCGCATATCTTGCTCGCTCGCTCTAACATCTGGCTCACTCGCTTGCTCTCTTGTCTGGCTCGCTCTCTAATCTATCTCGCTCTCACATCTGGCTTGCTCGCTTGCTCTCATATCTGGCTCGCTCGCTTGCACTATTGTCTGGCTCGCTCTTTTATCTGGTTCACTCGCATATCTGGCTCACTCGCTCTCAAATCTGGCTGGCTCGCTTGCTCTCATATCTGGCTAGCTCGCTTGCTCTCTTGTCTTGCTCGCTCTCTTATCTGGCTCGCTCTCATATCTGGCTGGCTCGCTTTCTCTCATATCTGGCTCTCTCACTTGCTCTCATATCTGGCTCGCTTGCTCTCATGTCTGGCTCGCTCGCATATCTGGCTCGCTCGCTTGCTCTCATATCTGGCTCACTCGCTTGCTTAATTGCCTGGCTCGCTCTCTTATCTGCCTCGCTCTCTCTCACATCTGGCTCGCTCGCTGCTCTCTTGTCTGACTCGCTCTCTTATCTGGCTCGCTCGCATATCTTGCTCGCTCGCTCTAACATCTGGCTCACTCGCTTGCTCTCTTGTCTGGCTCGCTATCTAATCTGTCTCGCTCTCACATCTGGCTTGCTCGCTTGCTCTCATATCTGGCTCGCTCGCTTGCTCTCTTGTCTGGCTCGCTCTCTTATCTGGCTTGCTCGCTAACATATCTGGCTCGCTGGCTTGCTCTCTTGTCTGGCTCGCTCTCTTATCTGGCTCCCTCACTTGCATAACTGGCTAGCTCGCTCTCATATCTGGCTCGTTCGCTTTCTCCCATATCTGGATCGCTCGCTCACATATCTGTCTCGCTCGCTTGCTCTCTTGTCTGGTTCTCTCTCTTATCTGGCTCGCTCTCATATCTGGCTTGCTCGCTTGCTCTCATATTTGTCTCGCTCGCTTGCTCTCATATCTGGCTCGCTCGCTTGCTCTCTTGTCTGTCTCGCTCTCTTATCTGGCTCCATCGCATATCTGGCTCGCTCGCATATCTGGCTCGCTCGCTCTCACATCTGATTTGCTCGCTTGTTCTCATATCTGGCTAGCTCGCTTGCTCTCTTGTCTGACTCACTCTCTTATCTGGCTCGCTCGCATATCTGGCTAGCTCGCTCTCATATCTGGCTCGCTCGCTTGCTCTCATATCTGTCTCGCTTGCTTGCTCTCAAATCTGGCTCGCTTGCTCTCTTGTCTGGCTCGCTCTCTTATTTGGCTCGCTCGCATATCTGGCTCGCTCGCTCTCACATCTGGCTCGCTCGCTTGCTCTCATATCTGGCTCGCTCGCTTGCTCTCTTTTCTGGCTCACTCTCTTATCTGGCTCGCTCGCATATCTGGCTCGCTCGCTCTCACATCTGGCTCGCTCGCGTGCTCTCATATCTGGCTCGCTCGCTTGCTCTCTTGTCTGGCTCGCTCTCTTATCTGTCTCGCTCTCACATCTGGCTCGCTCGCTTGCTCTCATATCTGGCTCGCTCGCATGCTCTCTTGTCTGGCTCGCTCTCTTATCTGGCTTGTTCGCTCTCATATCTTGCTCGCTCGCTTGCTCTCATGTCTGGCTCGCTCACTCTCATATCTGTCTAGCTCGCTTGCTCTCTTGTCTGGCTCGCTCTTTTATCTGGCTTGCTCTGACATCTGGCTCGCTCGCTTGCACTCTTGTCTGGCTCGCTCTCTTATCTGGCTCGCTCACTCTCATATCTGGCTTGCTCGCTTGCTCTCATGTATTGCTCGCTCGCTCTCATGTATTGCTCGCTCACTTGCTCTCATGTCTGGCTCACTCGCTCTCATATCTGGCTAACTCGCTTACTCTCTTGTCTGGCTCTCTCACTTAAATGGCTCGCTCGCTCATCTGGCTAGCTCGCTCTCATATGTGGCTCGCTCACTCTGATATCTCGCTCGCTCGCTTGCTCTCTTGTCTGGTTCGCTCTCTTATCTGGCTTGCTCTCATATCTGGCTTGCTCGCTTGCTCTCATATCTGGCTCGCTCGCTTGCTCTCATATGTGTCTCGCTCGCTTGCTCTCTTGTCTGGCTCGCTCTCTTAACTGGCTCGCTCGCATATCTGGCTCGCTCACTCTCACCTCTGGCTCGCTCGCTTGCTCTCATGTCTGGCTTGCTCGCTTGCTCTCATATCTGGCTAGCTCGCTTGCTCTCTTGTCTTGCTCGCTCTCTTATCTGTCTCGCTCGCTCTCATATCTGGCTGGCTCGCTTGTTCTCATATCTGGCTCGCTCGCTCTCATGTCTGGCTCGCTCTCACATCTGGCTCGCTCGCTTTCTCTCATATCTGGCTCGCTCACTTGCTCTCTTGTCTGGCTCGCTCTCTTATCTGGCTTGCTCGCTAACATATCTGGCTCGCTCGCTGCTCTCTTGTCTGGCTCGCTCTCTTATCTGGCTCGCTCGCATATCTGGCTCGCTCGCTCTCACATCTGGTTGGCTCGCTTGCTCTCATATCTGGCTCGATCGCTTGCTCTCTTGTCTGGCTTGCTTTCTTATCTGGCTCGCTCTAATATCTGGCTTGCTCGCTTGCTCTCATATCTGGCTCGCTCGCTTGCTCTCTTGTCTGTCTCGCTCTCTTTCATGGCTCGCTCGCATATTTGGCTCGCTTGCTCTCATATCTGGCTCGCTCACTTGCTCTCTTGTCTGGCTCGCTCTCTTATCTGGCTCGCTCGCTCTCATATCTGGCTCGCTCACTTGCTCTCATGTCTGGCTCGCTCGCTCTCATATCTGGCTCGCTCGCTCTCTTGTCTGGCTCGCTCTCTTATCTGGCTCGCTCGCTCTCAAATCTGTCTGGCTCGCTTGCTTTCTTGTCTGGTTCGCTCTCTTATCTGGCACGCTCTCATATCTGGCTTGCTCGCTTGCTCTCATATCTGGCTCGCTCGCTTGCTCTCATATATGGCTCGCTCGCTTGCTCTCTTGTCTGGCTCGCTCTCTTATCTGGCTCGCTCTCTTATCTGGCTCGCTCGCTCGCATATCTGGCTCGCTCGCTTGCTCTCATATCTGGCTCGCTCTCTCTCTTGTCTGGCTCGCTCTCTTATCTGGCTTGCTCGCATATCTGGCTCGCTCGCTCCCACATCTGTCTCGCTCGCTTGTCCTATTGTCTGGCTCGCTCTCTTATCTGGCTCGCTCGCTCGCATATCTGGCTTGCTCGCTTGCTCTCATGTCTGGCTCGCTCGTTCTCATATCTGGCTCGCTGGCTTACTCTCATTCCTTGCTTGCTCGCTCTCATATCTGGCTCGCTCGCTTGCTCTCTTGTCTGGCTCGCTCTCTTATCTGGCTCGCTTGTATATCTGGCTTGCTCGCTTGCTCTTATATCTGGCTCTCTTGCTCTCTTGTCTGTCTCGCTCTCTTATATGGCTCGCTCGCATATCTGGCTCGCTCGCTCTCACATCTGGCTCGTTCGCTTGCTCTCATATCTGGCTTGCTCGCTCGCTCTCCTGTCTGGCTCGCTCTCTTATCTGGCTCGCTCGCTCTCATATCTGGCTCGCTCGCTCGCTCTCCTGTCTGGCTCGCTCTCTTATCTGGCTCACTCGCTCACATATCTGGCTCGCTCGCTTTCACATCTGGCCGGCTCGCTTGCTTTCATATCTGGCTCGCTCGCTCACATATCTGGCTCGCTCGATTGCTCTCTTGTCTGGTTCGATCTCTTATCTGTCTCGCTCTCGTATCTGGCTCACTCACTTGCTCTCAAATCTGGCTCGCTCGCTTGCTCTTATATCTGGCTAGCACACTTGCTCTCTTGTCTTGCTCGCTCTCTTATCTGGCTCGCTCGCTCTCATATCTGGCTGGCTCGTCTGCTCTCATATCTGGCTCGCTCGCTTGCTCTCATATCTGGCTCGCTCGCTCTCATATCTAGATCGCTCGCTTGCTCTCATATCTGGCTGGCTCGCTTGCTTAATTGTCTGGCTCGCTCTCTTATCTGCCTCGCTCTCTCTCACATCTGGCTTGCTCGCTTGCTCTCATATCTGGCTCGCTCGCTGCTCTCTTGTCTGGCTCGCTGTCTTATCTGGCTCGCTCGCATTTCTTGCTCGCTCACTCTCACATCTGGCTCGCTCGCTTGCTCTCATATCTGGCTCGCTCGCTTGCTCTCTTGTCTGGCTTGCTCTCTTATCTGGCTTGCTCGCTAGCATATCTGGCTCGCTCACTTGCTCTCTTGTCTGGCTTACTCTCTTATCTGTCTCGCTCTCACATCTGGCTCGCTCGCTTGCTCTCATATCTGGCTCGCTCGCTTGCTCTCTTGTCTGGCTTGCTCTCTTATCTGGCTTGCTCGCTAGCATATCTGCCTCGCTCGCTTGCTCTCTTATCTGGCTCGCTCGCTCTCATGTCTGGCTTGCTCGCTTGCTCTCATATCTGGCTCGCTCGCTTGCTCTCTTGTCTGGCTCGCTCTCTTATCTGGCTCGCTCGCATATCTGGCTCGCTCGCTCTCACATCTGGCTGGCTTGCTTGCTCTCGTATCTGGATCGCTCGCTTGCTCTCATATCTGGCTCGCTCGCTTGCTCTCTTATCTGGCTCGCTCTCTTATCTGGCTCGCTCGCATATCTGGCTCGCTCGCTCTCACATCTAGCTGGCTCGCTTGCTCTCATATCTGGCTCGCTCGCTTGCTCTCTTGTCTGGCTCGCTCTCTTATCTGTCTCTCTCTCATATCTGGCTTGCTAGCTTGCACTCATATTTGGCTTGCTCGCTTGCTCTCTTGTCTGTCTCGCTCTCTTTTATGGCTCGCTCGCATATCTGGCTCGCTCGCTCTCAAATCTGGCTCGCTCGCTCTCAAATATGGCTCGCTCGCTTGCTCTCATATCTGGCTTGCTCGCTTGCTCTCATATCCGGCTCGCTCGCTTGCTCTCATATCTGGCTCGCTCGCTTGCTCTCTTGTCTTGCTCGCTCTCTTATCTGGCTCGCTCGCATATCTGGCTCGCTCGCTTGCTCTCATATCTGGCTAGTTCGCTTGCTCTCTTGTCTGGCTCGCTCTCTTATCTGGCTTGCTCGCTAGCATATCTGGCTCGCACGCTTGCTCTCTTGTCTGACTTGCTCTCTTATCTGGCTTGCTCGGTCTCATATCTGGCTCGCTCGCTTGCTCTCTTGTCTTGCTCGCTCTCTTATCTGGCTCGCTCGCTCTCATATCTGGCTGGCTTGCTTGCTCTCATATCTGGCTCGCTCGCTTGCTCTCATATCTGGCTCGCTCGCTCTCATGTCTGGCTCGCTCTCATATCTGGATCACTCGCTTGCTCTCACATCTGGCTCGCTCGCTTAATTGTCAGGCTCGCTCTCTTATCTGCCTCGCTCTCTCTCACATCTGGCTTGCTCGCTTGCTCTCATATCTGGCTCGCTCGCTTGCTCTCTTGTCTGGCTCGCTCTCTTATCTGGCTCGCTCTCTTATCTGGCTCACTCGCATATCTGGCTCGCTCGCTCTCAAATCTGGCTGGCTTGCTTGCTCTCATATCTGGCTCGCTCGCTTGCTCTCATATCTGGCTCGCTCGCTTGCTCTCTTGTCTGTCTCGCTCTCTTTTATGGCTCGCTCACATATCTGGCTCACTCGCTCTCAAATCTGGCTCGCTCGCTTGCTCTCATATCTGGCTTGCTCGCTTGCTATCATATCCGGCTCGCTCGCTTGATCTCATATCTGGCTCGCTCGCTTGCTCTCTTATCTGGCTCGCTCGCATATCTGGCTAGCTTGCTCTCAAATCTGTCTCGCTCGCTTGCTCTCATATCTGGCTAGTTCGCTTGCTCTCTTGTCTTGCTCGCTCTCTTATCTGTCTCGCCCGCTCTCATATCTGGCTGGCTCGCTTGCTCTCATATCTGGTTCGCTCGCTTGCTCTCTTGTCTGGCTCGCTCTTATCTGGCTTGCTCGCTTGCTCTCTTGTCTGGCTCGCTCTCTTATCTGGCTCGCTCGCATATCTTGCTCGCTCGCTCTCTTATCTGGCTCGCTCGCATATCTTGCTCGCTCGCTTGCTCTCTTGTCTGACTTGCTCTCTTATCTGTCTCGCTCTCACATCTGGCTCGCTCGCTTGCTCTCATATCTGGCTCGCTCGTTTGCTCTCTTGTCTGGCTCGCTCTCTTATCTGGCTTGCTTGCTAGCATATTTGGCTCACTCGCTTGCTCTCTTGTCTGGCTCGCTCTCTTATCTGGCTCGCTCGCATATCTGGCTCGCTCGCTTTCACATCTGGCCGGCTCGCTTGCTTTCATATCTGGCTCGCTCGCTCACATATCTGGCTCGCTCGATTGCTCTTTTGTCTGGTTCGCTCTCTTATCTGTCTCGCTCTCATATCTGGCTCACTCGCTTGCTCTCAAATCTGGCTCGCTCGCTTGCTCTCATATCTGGCTAGCTCGCTTGCTCTCTTGTCTTGCTCGCTCTCTTATCTGGCTCGCTCGCTCTCATATCTGGCTTGCTGCCTGCTCTCATATCTGGCTCGCTCGCTTGCTCTCATATCTGGCTCGCTCGCTCTCATGTCTGGCTCGCTCTCATATCTGGATCGCTCGCTTGCTCTCATATCTGGCTGGCTCACTTGCTTAATTGTCTGGCTCGCTCTCTTATCTGCCTCGCTCTCTCTCACATCTGGCTTGCTCGCTTGCTCTCATATCTGGCTCGCTCGCTGCTCTCTTGTCTGGCTTGCTGTCTTATCTGGCTCGCTCGCATATCTTGCTCGCTCACTCTCACATCTGGCTCGCTCGCTTGCTCTCATATCTGGCTCGCTCGCTTGCTCTCTTGTCTGGCTTGCTCTCTTATCTGGCTTGCTCGCTAGCATATCTGGCTCGCTCACTTGCTCTCTTGTCTGGCTTGCTCTCTTATCTGTCTCGCTCTCACATCTGGCTCGCTCGCTTGCTCTCATATCTGGCTAGCTCGCTTGCTCTCTTGTCTGGCTTGCTCTCTTATCTGGCTTGCTCGCTAGCATATCTGCCTCGCTCGCTTGCTCTCTTATCTGGCTCGCTCGCTCTCATGTCTGGCTTGCTCGCTTGCTCTCATATCTGGCTCGCTCGCTTGCTCTCTTGTCTGGCTCGCTCTCTTATCTGGCTCGCTCGCATATCTGGCTCGCTCGCTCTCACATCTGGCTGGCTTGCTTGCTCTCGTATCTGGCTCGCTCGCTTGCTCTCATATCTGGCTCGCTCGCTTGCTCTCTTAACTGGCTCGCTCTCTTATCTGGCTCGCTCGCATATCTGGCTCGCTCGCTCTCACATCTAGCTGGCTCGCTTGCTCTCATATCTGGCTCGCTTGCTTGCTCTCTTGTCTGGCTCGCTCTCTTATCTGTCTCTCTCTCATATCTGGCTTGCTAGCTTGCTCTCATATCTGGCTTGCTCGCTTGCTCTCTTGTCTGTCTCGCTCTCATTTATGGCTCGCTCGCATATCTGGCTCGCTTGCTCTCAAATCTGGCTCGCTCGCTCTCAAATATGGCTCGCTCGCTTGCTCTCATATCTGGCTTGCTCGCTTGCTCTCATATCCGGCTCGCTCGCTTGCTCTCATATCTGGCTCGCTCGCTTGCTCTCTTGTCTTGCTCGCTCTCTTATCTGGCTCGCTCGCATATCTGGCTCGCTCGCTTGCTCTCATATCTGGCTAGTTCGCTTGCTCTCTTGTCTGGCTCGCTCTCTTATCTGGCTTGCTCGCTAGCATATCTGGCTCGCACGCTTGCTCTCTTGTCTGACTTGCTCTCTTATCTGGCTCGCTCGGTCTCATATCTGGCTCGCTCGCTTGCTCTCTTGTCTTGCTCGCTCTCTTATCTGGCTCGCTCGCTCTCATATCTGGCTGGCTTGCTTGCTCTCATATCTGGCTCGCTCGCCTGCTCTCATATCTGGCTCGCTCGCTCTCATGTCTTGCTCGCTCTCATATCTGGATCACTCGCTTGCTCTCATATCTGGCTCGCTCGCTTAATTGTCAGGCTCGCTCTCTTATCTGCCTCGCTCTCTCTCACATCTGGCTTGATCGCTTGCTCTCATATCTGGCTCGCTCGCTTGCTCTCTTGTCTGGCTCGCTCTCTTATCTGGCTCGCTCTCTTATCTGGCTCACTCGCATATCTGGCTCGCTCGCTCTCAAATCTGGCTGGCTTGCTTGCTCTCATATCTGGCTCGCTCGCTTGCTCTCATATCTGGCTCGCTCGCTTGCTCTCTTGTCTGTCTCGCTCTCTTTTATGGCTCGCTCACATATCTGGCTCACTCGCTCTCAAATCTGGCTCGCTCGCTTGCTCTCATATCTGGCTTGCTCGCTTGCTCTCATGTCCGGCTCGCTCGCTTGATCTCATATCTGGCTCGCTCGCTTGCTCTCTTATCTGGTTCGCTCGCATATCTGGCTAGCTTGCTCTCAAATCTGTCTCGCTCGCTTGCTCTCATATCTGGCTAGTTCGCTTGCTCTCTTGTCTTGCTCGCTCTCTTATCTGTCTCGCTCGCTCTCATATCTGGCTGGCTCGCTTGCTCTCATATCTGGTTCGCTCGCTTGCTTTCTTGTCTGGCTTGCTCTTATCTGGCTTGCTCGCTTGCTCTCCCTTCTGGCTCGCTCTCTTATCTGGCTCGCTAGCATATCTTGCTCGCTCGCTCTCTTATCTGGCTCGCTCGCATATCTTGCTCGCTCGCTTGCTCTCTTGTCTGACTTGCTCTCTTATCTGTCTCGCTCTCACATCTGGCTCGCTCGCTTGCTCTCATATCTGGCTCGCTCGCTTGCTCTCTTGTCTGGCTCGCTCTCTTATCTGGCTTGCTTGCTAGCATATTTGGCTCACTCGCTTGCTCTCTTGTCTGGCTTGCTCTCTTATCTGTCTCGCTCGCTCTCATATCTGGCTCGCTCACTTGCTCTCATGTCTGGCTCGCTCGCTCTCATCTCTGGCTCGCTCGCTTGCTCTCATGTCTGGCTCGCTCGCTCTCATATCTGGCTTTCTCGTTTGCTCTCTTGTTTGGTTCGCTCTCTTATCTGGCTCGCTCTCTTATCTGGCTTGCTCTCATATCTGGCTCGCTCGCTTGCTCTCTTGTCTGGCTCGCTCTCATATCTGGCTCGCTCGCTCTCACATCTGTCCGGCTCGCTTGCTCTCATATCTGGCTCGCTCGCTCTCATATCTGGCTCGCTCGCTTGCTCTCTTGTCTGGTTCGCTCTCTTATCTGTCTCGCTCTCATATCTGGCTTGCTCGCTTGCTCTCATATCTGGCTCAATCGCTTGCTCTCAAATCTGGCTCGCTCGCTTGCTCTCATATCTGGCTAGCTCGCTTGCTCTCTTGTCTTGCTCGCTCTCTTATCTGGCTCGCTCGCTCTCATATCTGGCTGGCTCGTTTGCTCTCATGTCTGGTTCGCTCTCTTATCTGGCTTGCTCTCATATCTGGCTTGCTCGCTTGCTCTCATATCTGGCTCGCTCGCTTGCTCTCTTGTCTGGCTCGCTCTCTTATCTGGCTCGCTCGCATATCTGGCTCGCTCGCTCTCACATTTGGCTTGCTTGCTCTCATATCTGGCTCGCTCGCTTGCTCTCATATCTGGCTCGCTCGCTTGCTCTCTTGTCTGGCTCGCTCTCTTGTCTGGCTCGCTCTCTTATCTGGCTCGCTCTCTTATCTGGCTCGCTCGCATATCTGGCTCGCTCGCTCTCAAATCTGGCTTGCTAGCTTGCTCTCATATCTGGCTCGCTCGCTTTCTCTCTTGTCTGTCTCGCTCTCTTTTATGGCTCGCTCACATATCTGGCTCGCTCGCTCTCAAATCTGGCTCGCTCGCTTGCTCTCATATCTGGCTTGCTCGCTTGCTCTCATATCCGGCTCGCTCGCTTGCTCTCATATCTGGCTCGCTCGCTTGCTCTCATATCTGGCTCGCTCGCTTGCTCTCTTGTCTGGCTCGCTCTCTTATCTGGCTCGCTCGCATATCTGGCTCACTCCCTCTCAAATCTGGCTCGCTCGCTTGCTCTCATATCTGGCTAGTTCGCTTGCTCTCTTGTCTTGCTCGCTCTCTTATCTGGCTCGCTCGCTCTCATATCTGGCTGGCTCGGTCGCTCTCATATCTGGCTGGCTCGCTTGCTCTCATATCGGGCTCGCTCGCTTGCTCTCTTGTCTGGCTCGCTCTCTTATCTGGCTTGCTCGCTAGCATATCTGGCTCGCGCGCTTGCTCTCTTGTCTGGCTTGCTCTCTTATCTGGCTCGCTCACTCTCATATCTGGCTGGCTCGCTTGCTCTCTTGTCTTGCTCGCTCTCTTATCTGGCTCGCTCGCTCTCATATCTGGCTGGCTCGCTTGCTCTCATATCTGGCTCGCTCGCTTGCTCTCATATCTGGCTCGCTCGCTCTCATGTCTGGCTCGCTCTCATATCTGGATCGCTCGCTTGCTCTCATATCTGGCTTGCTCGCTTGCTCTCATATCCGGCTCGCTCGCTTGCTCTCATATCTGGCTCGCTCGCTTGCTCTCATATCTGGCTCGCTCGCTTGCTCTCTTGTCTGGCTCGCTCTCTTATCTGGCTCGCTCGCATATCTGGCTCACTCCCTCTCAAATCTGGCTCGCTCGCTTGCTCTCATATCTGGCTAGTTCGCTTGCTCTCTTGTCTTGCTCGCTCTCTTATCTGGCTCGCTCGCTCTCATATCTGGCTGGCTCGGTCGCTCTCATATCTGGCTGGCTCGCTTGCTCTCATATCGGGCTCGCTCGCTTGCTCTCTTGTCTGTCTCGCTCTCTTATCTGGCTTGCTCGCTAGCATATCTGGCTCGCGCGCTTGCTCTCTTGTCTGGCTTGCTCTCTTATCTGGCTCGCTCACTCTCATATCTGGCTGGCTCGCTTGCTCTCTTGTCTTGCTCGCTCTCTTATCTGGCTCGCTCGCTCTCATATCTGGCTGGCTCGCTTGCTCTCATATCTGGCTCGCTCGCTTGTTCTCATATCTGGCTCGCTCGCTCTCATGTCTGGCTCGCTCTCATATCTGGATCGCTCGCTTGCTCTCATATCTGGCTCGCTCGCTTGCTTAATTGTCTGGCTCGCTCTCTTATCTGCCTCGCTCTCTCTCACATCTGGCTTGCTCGCTTGCTCTCATATCTGGCTCGCTCGCTTGCTCTCTTGTCTGGCTCACTCTCTTATCTGGCTCGCTCGCTTGCTTAATTGTCTGGCTCGCTCTCTTATCTGCCTCGCTCTCTCTCACATCTGGCTTTCTCGCTTGCTCTCATATCTGGCTCGCTCGCTGCTCTCTTGTCTGGCTCGCTCTCTTATTTGGCTGGCTCGCATATCTTGCTCGCTCGCTCTCACATCTGGCTCGCTCGCTTGCTCTCATATCTGGCTCGCTCGCTTAATCTCTTGTCTGGCTCGCTCTCTTATCTGGCTTGCTCACTAGCAAATCTGGCTCGCTCGCTTGCTCTCTTGTCTGGCTTGCTCTCTTACCTGTCTCGCTCTCACATCTGGCTCGCTCGCTTGCTCTCATATCTGGCTCGCTCGCTTGCTCTCTTGTCTGGCTCGCTCTCTTATCTGGCTTGCTTGCTAGCATATCTGGCTCGCTCGCTTGCTCTCTTGTCTGGCTTGCTCTCTTATCTGTCTCGCTCGCTCTCATATCTGGCTCGCTCACTTCCTCTCTTGTCTGGCTCGCTCGCTCTCATCTCTGGCTCGCTCGCTTGCTCTTATGTCTGGCTCGCTCGCTCTCATATATGGCTTTCTTGCTTGCTCTCTTGTCTGGTTCGCTCTCTTATCTGGCTCGCTTTCATATCTGGCTTGCTCTCATATCTGGCTCGCTCGCTTGCTCTCTTGTCTGGCTCGCTCTCTTATCTGGCTCACTCGCATATCTGGCTCGCTAGATTTCACATCTGGCCGGCTCGCTTGCTTTCATATCTGGCTCGCTCGCTCACATATCTGGCTCGCTCGATTGCTCTCTTGTCTGGTTCGCTCTCTTATCTGTCTCGCTCTCATATCTGGCTCACCCGCTTGCTCTCAAATCTGGCTCGCTCGCTTGCTCTCATATCTGGCTAGCACACTTGCTCTCTTGTCTTGCTCGCTCTCTTATCTGGCTCGCTCGCTCTCATATCTGGCTCGCTCGCTTGCTCTCATATCTGGCTCGCTCGCTCTCATGTCTGGCTCGCTCTCATATCTGGATCGCTCGCTTGCTCTCATATCTGGCTGGCTCGCTTGCTTAATTGTCTGGCTCGCTCTCTTATCTGCCTCGCTCTCTTTCACATCTGGCTTGCTCGCTTGCTCTCATATCTGGCTCGCTCGCTGCTCTCTTGTCTGGCTCGCTGTCTTATCTGGCTCGCTCGCATATCTTGCTCGCTCACTCTCACATCTGGCTCGCTCGCTTGCTCTCATATCTGGCTCGCTCGCTTGCTCTCTTGTCTGGCTTGCTCTCTTATCTGGCTTGCTCGCTAGCATATCTGGCTCGCTCACTTGCTCTCTTGTCTGGCTTACTCTCTTATCTGTCTCGCTCTCACATCTGGCTCGCTCGCTTGCTCTCATATCTGGCTCGCTCGCTTGCTCTCTTGTCTGGCTTGCTCTCTTATCTGGCTTGCTCGCTAGCATATCTGCCTCGCTCGCTTGCTCTCTTATCTGGCTCACTCGCTCTCATGTCTGGCTTGCTCGCTTGCTCTCATATCTGGCTCGCTCGCTTGCTCTCTTGTCTGGCTCGCTCTCTTATCTGGCTCGCTCGCATATCTTGCTCGCTCGCTCTCACATCTGGCTGGCTTGCTTGCTCTCGTATCTGGCTCGCTCGCTTGCTCTCATATCTGGCTCGCTCGCTTGCTCTCTTATCTGGCTCGCTCTCTTATCTGGCTCTCTCGCATATCTGGCTCGCTCGCTCTCCCATCTAGCTGGCTCGCTTGCTCTCATATCTGGCTCGCTCGCTTGCTCTCTTGTCTGGCTCGCTCTCTTATCTGTCTCTCTCTCATATCTGGCTTGCTAGCTTGCTCTCATATCTGGCTTGCTTGCTTGCTCTCTTGTCTGTCTCGCTCTCTTTTATGGCTCGCTCGCATATCTGGCTCGCTCGCTCTCAAATCTGGCTCGCTCGCTCTCAAATATGGCTCGCTCGCTTGCTCTCATATCTGGCTTGCTCGCTTGCTCTCATATCCGGCTTGCTCGCTTGCTCTCATATCTGGCTCGCTCGCTTGCTCTCTTGTCTTGCTCGCTCTCTTATCTGGCTCGCTCGCATATCTGGCTCGCTCGCTTGCTCTCATATCTGGCTAGTTCGCTTGCTCTCTTGTCTGGCTCGCTCTCTTATCTGGCTTGCTCGCTAGCATATCTGGCTCGCACGCTTGCTCTCTTGTCTGACTTGCTCTCTTATCTGGCTTGCTCGGTCTCAGATCTGGCTCGCTCGCTTGCTCTCTTGTCTTGCTCGCTCTCTTATCTGGCTCGCTCGCTCTCATATCTGGCTGGCTTGCTTGCTCTCATATCTGGCTCGCTCGCTTGCTCTCATATCTGGCTCGCTCGCTCTCATGTCTGGCTTGCTCTCATATCTGGATCACTCGCTTGCTCTCATATCTGGCTCGCTCGCTTAATTGTCAGACTCGCTCTCTTATCTGCCTCGCTCTCTCTCATATCTGGCTCGCTCGCTTGCTCTCCTTTCTGGCTCGCTCTCTTATCTGGCTCGCTCTCTTATCTGGCTCACTCGCATATCTGGCTCGCTCGCTCTCAAATCTGGCTGGCTTGCTTGCTCTCAAATCTGGCTCGCTCGCTTGCTCTCATATCTGGCTTGCTCGCTTGCTCTCATGTCCGGCTCGCTCGCTTGATCTCATATCTGGCTCGCTCGCTTGCTCTCTTATCTGGTTCGCTCGCATATCTGGCTAGCTTGCTCTCAAATCTGTCTCGCTCGCTTGCTCTCATATCTGGCTAGTTCGCTTGCTCTCTTGTCTTGCTCGCTCTCTTATCTGTCTCGCTCGCTCTCATATCTGGCTGGCTCGCTTGCTCTCATATCTGGTTCGTTCGCTTGCTTTCTTGTCTGGCTTGCTCTTATCTGGCTTGCTCGCTTGCTCTCTCTTCTGGCTCGCTCTCTTATCTGGCTCGCTCGCATATCTTGCTCGCTCGCTCTCTTATCTGGCTCGCTCGCATATCTTGCTCGCTCGCTTGCTCTCTTGTCTGACTTGCTCTCTTATCTGTCTCGCTCTCACATCTGGCTCGCTCGCTTGCTCTCATATCTGGCTCGCTCTCTTATCTGGCTTGCTTGCTAGCATATTTGGCTCACTCGCTTGCTCTCTTGTCTGGCTTGCTCTCTTATCTGTCTCGCTCGCTCTCATATCTGGCTCGCTCACTTGCTCTCATGTCTGGCTCGCTCGCTCTCATCTCTGGCTCGCTCGCTTGCTCTCATGTCTGGCTCGCTCGCTCTCATATCTGGCTTTCTCGTTTGCTCTCTTGTTTGGTTCGCTCTCTTATCTGGCTCGCTCTCTTATCTGGCTTGCTCTCATATCTGGCTCGCTCGCTTGCTCTCTTGTCTGGCTCGCTCTCATATCTGGCTCGCTCGCTCTCACATCTGTCCGGCTCGCTTGCTCTCATATCTGGCTCGCTCGCTCTCATATCTGGCTCGCTCGCTTGCTCTCTTGTCTGGTTCGCTCTCTTATCTGTCTCGCTCTCATATCTGGCTTGCTCGCTTGCTCTCATATCTGGCTCAATCGCTTGCTCTCAAATCTGGCTCGCTCGCTTGCTCTCATATCTGGCTAGCTCGCTTGCTCTCTTGTCTTGCTCGCTCTCTTATCTGGCTCGCTCGCTCTCATATCTGGCTGGCTCGCTTGCTCTCATGTCTGGTTCGCTCTCTTATCTGGCTTGCTCTCATATCTGGCTTGCTCGCTTGCTCTCATATCTGGCTCGCTCGCTTGCTCTCTTGTCTGGCTCGCTCTCTTATCTGGCTCGCTCGCATATCTGGCTCGCTCGCTCTCACATTTGGCTGGCTTGCTTGCTCTCATATCTGGCTCGCTCGCTTGCTCTCATATCTGGCTCGCTCGCTTGCTCTCTTGTCTGGCTCGCTCTCTTATCTGGCTCGCTCGCATATCTGGCTCGCTCGCGATCACATCTAGCTGGCTCGCTTGCTCTCATATCTGGCTCGCTCGCTTGCTCTCTTGTCTGGCTCGCTCTCTTATCTGGCTCGCTCTCATATCTGGCTTGCTAGCTTGCTCTCATATCTGGCTCGCTCGCTTGCTCTCTTGTCTTGCTCGCTCTCTTATCTGTCTCGCTCGCTCTCATATCTGGCTGGCTCGCTTGCTCTCATATCTGGTTCGCTCGCTTGCTTTCTTGTCTGGCTTGCTCTTATCTGGCTTGCTCGCTTGCTCTCTCTTCTGGCTCGCTCTCTTATCTGGCTCGCTCGCATATCTTGCTCGCTAGCTCTCTTATCTGGCTCGCTCGCATATCTTGCTCGCTCGCTTGCTCTCTTGTCTGACTTGCTCTCTTATCTGTCTCGCTCTCACATCTGGCTCGCTCGCTTGCTCTCATATCTGGCTCGCTCGCTTGCTCTCTTGTCTGGCTCGCTCTCTTATCTGGCTTGCTTGCTAGCATATTTGGCTCACTCGCTTGCTCTCTTGTCTGGCTTGCTCTCTTATCTGTCTCGCTCGCTCTCATATCTGGCTTGCTCGCTTGCGCTCTTGTCTGGCTCGCTTGCTCTCATATCTGGCTCGCTTGCTCTCTTGTCTGGTTCGCTCTCTTATCTGGCTCGCTCTCATGTCTGGCTCGCTCTCTTATATGGCTCGCTTGCTCTCTTGTCTGGCTCCCTCTCTTATCTGGCTCGCTTGCTCTCTTGAAGCAGCAAATAAACAGGTAATCTTTCTTTCCAACACTGAAACCTGGTGGTGCACTTAATATATGCTACCAGATAGGAGACATATCAGATATTAAGCTGATATAAACAGACACCACATTTGATACCAGCCAAAAAGAAGGATGAAAAGTGATAACTGTGAAAGGGGAGGAACTAACGCTGTCCCCTTTCACATGCACCATCACTACTTGTAGGAAGGGAGGCTGGCTGGCAGCCTCCCATACACACTCTGGCTGGGTGGCAGTCACCCACCAGTACACACAGCAGACCCTAAACCCATATCATTATTGCTAAGCAGGAAGATGGGAGTCCATTTCACTCTGATGGACCATTTTTAAATGCAATCCATAACCTGGCTTTGGCAGGAACCCTTCTTACTCCTCCTACTTGCATTTGATACTGGGTTTAGGATCTGCATAGGAAACACACACACACACACACAAGCACACACTTACCTGTGTTGCCTGCTGACGCCTCCTTGGCTGTCCCCAAACGGTATAAAACCAACAGCCACGGGAAGCTGTAAGGATAGAGGACATACCTGCATCCTATTGGACTCACTTGTCTTGGTTAAATCCAGCTTATTTGACAACATATGGTGCTGCTGCTTCTGCTCATGGCAGTGCTGCTTCTGACAAGGCTGTTCTTTGGTGGGCCTAGGCGACATCACAATCTCCATGGTTACATACACAACAAAGGTCAGATGTTGTTTACACCTGGCCATGCCAGTGGTATTGAGTAGCATATCACAGTGCTAAGGGTCCTGGATGCAACAATCTTTCAATGGGGAATAGCCGCACTGAGTTTGTCAAGTGCACCCATGTTTGCAACTCCAACAATACACACATATGTATATATGTGTTTATGTGTGTATGTGTGTATGTGTATCTATCTATCTATCTATCTATCCATCTATCTATATATATATATATTTCTCTCTCTCTCTCTCTCTATATGTGTATATATATATAAATATATATATAATTTTTTTCTTCTTTTAAATATATATATATATATATATATATATATACATATAGAGAGAGAGAGATGGAAATACTTTTTTAAACATGTTTTCACCTTTTTTTTACCTTCTTTCTTTTCTTCTCTCCATGGTTTCTTTCTTTCCTCCTTTTTTCCTATGCTGCTGCTTCTTATTTTTCTTCTTTTTCAGACCCTATCATTGCATAATTGCTTATTCAATACCACCAGCAGATGGAGACACTATATTACAACATTAGTCGTGAGCAGCAGTTTGTACAAACAAATGCCTCATAGCTGATGTCCTATTCATTATTGCAATGGATGGTTGGCTGGCAACATTTGTTTTTATTATTCCAATACCACAGTACCAATGCATGGTCAATCAACAGCAATGACACCCCCATGTCAATTAACAAGATTCAGCACCCACTACCTGAAAGACAGCTACCTATCATGTCATGTCCAACCTGCACAGGTGTGCTGGTTGCTGAGCTTATTCAATTAAAGAGGACATTCAGCAGCAGCAGTCCTGCGCCTGGTCGCTCCAACAGGGGCCAGACACAAGCGGCACCACCTATTGTCTTTTGCCTGCAGTAGGGGCCCACTAGACTAGCCAGCAAGCAGCTGCAGCAGCAAATAAACAGGTAATCTTTCTTTCCAACACTGAACCTTGGTGGTGCACTTAATATATGCTACCAGATAGGGGACATATCAGATATTAAACTGAAATAAACAGACACCACATTTGATACCAGCCAAAAGGAAGAATGAGAAGTGATAACTGTGAAAGGGGAGGAACCAACGCTGTCCCCTTCACATGCACCATCACTACTTGTAGGAAGGAAGGCTGGCTGGCAGCCTCCCATACACACTCTGGCTGGGTGGCAGTCACCCACTAGTACACACAGCAGGCCCTAAACCCATATCATTATTGCTAAGCAGGAAGATGGGAGTCCATTTCACTCTGATGGACCATTTTTAAATGCAATCCATAACCTGGCTTTGGCAGGAACCCTTCTTACTCCTCCTACTTGCATTTGATACTGGGTTTAGGATCTGCATAGGAAATACACACACACACACACACACACACACAAGCACACTTACCTGTGTTGCCTGCTGACGCCTCCTTGGCTGTCCCCAAACGGTATAAAACCAACAGCCACGGGAAGCTGTAAGGATAGAGGACATACCTGCATCCTATTGGACTCACTTGTCTTGGTTAAATCCAGCTTATTTGAAAACCTATGGTGCTGCTGCTTCTGCTCATGGCAGTGCTGCTTCTGACAAGGCTGTTCTTTGGTGGGCCTAGGTGACATCACAATCTCCATGGTTACATACACAACAAAGGTCAGATGTTGTTTACATCTGGCCATGCCAGTGGTATTGAGTAGCATATCACAGTGCTAAGGGTCCTGGATGCAACAATCTTTCAATGGGGAATAGCCGCACTGAGTTTGTCAAGTGCACCCATGTTTGCAACTCCAACAATACACACATATGTATGTATGTATGTATGTATGTGTATCTATGTGTATCTATCTATATCTATCTATCTATCTATCTCTTTCACTCTCTCTTTATGTATATATATATATATATATATATAATTTTTTTTTCTTTTATATATATATATATATATACATATATAGAGAGAAAGAGAGATGGAAATACTTTTTTAAACATGTTTTCACCTTTTTTTTTAACCTTTTTTTTTTCTTCTCCCCATGTTTTCCTTCTTTCCTCCTTTTTTCCTATGCTGCTGCTTCTTACTTTTCTTCTTTTTCAGACCCTATCATTGCACTATTGCTTATTCAATACCACCAGCAGATGGAGACACTATATTACAACATTAGTTGTGAGAAGCAGTTTGTACAAACAAATGCCTCATAGCTGATGTCCTATCCATTATTGCAATGGATGGTTGGCTGGCAACATTTGTTTTTATTATTCCAATACCACAGTACCAATGCATGGTCAATCAACAGCAATGACACCCCCATGTCAATTAACAAGATTCAGCACCCACTACCTGAAAGACAGCTACCTATCATGTCATGTCCAACCTGCACAGGTGTGCTGGTTGCTGAGCTTATTCAATTAAAGAGGACATTCAGCAGCAGCAGTCCTGTGCCTGGTCGCTCCAATAGGGGCCAGACACAAGCGGCACCACCTATTGTCTTTTGCCTGCAGTAGGGGCCCACTGGACTAGCCAGCAAGCAGCTGCAGCAGCAAATAAACATGTAATTTTTCTTTCCAACACTGAACCTTGGTGGTGCACTTAATATATGCTACCAGATAGGGGACATATCAGATATTAAACTGATATAAACAGACACCACATTTGATACCAGCCAAAAGGAAGAATGAGAAGTGATAACTGTGAAAGGGGAGGAACCAACGCTGTCCCCTTCACATGCACCATCACTACTTGTAGGAAGGGAGGCTGGCTGGCAGCCTCCCATACACACTCTGGCTGGGTGGCAGTCACCCACTAGTACACACAGCAGGCCCTAAACCCATATCATTATTGCTAAGCAGGAAGATGGGAGTCCATTTCACTCTGATGGACCATTTTTAAATGCAATCCATAACCTGGCTTTGGCAGGAACCCTTCTTACTCCTCCTACTTGCATTTGATACTGGGTTTAGGATCTGCATAGGAAATACACACACAAACACACACACACACACAAGCACACACTTACCTGTGTTGCCTGCTGACGCCTCCTTGCCTGTCCCCAAACGGTATAAAACCAACAGCCACGGGAAACTGTAAGGATAGAGGACATACCTGCATCCTATTGGACTCACTTGTCTTGGTTAAATCCAGCTTATTTGAAAACCTATGGTGCTGCTGCTTGTGCTCATGGCAGTGCTGCTTCTGACAAGGCTGTTCTTTGGTGGGCCTAGGTGACATCACAATCTCCATGGTTACATACACAACAAAGGTCAGATGTTGTTTACACCTGGCCATGCCAGTGGTATTGAGTAGCATATCACAGTGCTAAGGGTCCTGGATGCAACAATCTTTCAATGGGGAATAGCCGCACTGAGTTTGTCAAGTGCACCCATGTTTGCAACTCCAACAATACACACATATGTATGTATGTATGTGTGTATGTGTGTATGTGTGTATGTATGTGTATCTATCTATCTATCTATCTATCTATCTCTTTCTCTCTCTCTATATGTATATATATATATATATATATATATATATATATATTTTTTTTTTTTTTTTTTTTTCTTTTAAATATATATATATATATATATATATATATATGCATATATATAGAGAGAGAGATGGAAATACTTTTTTAAACATGTTTTCACCTTTTTTTTACCTTCTTTTTTTCTTCTCTCCATGTTTTCCTTCTTTCCTCCTTTTTTCCTATGCTGCTGCTTCTTATTTTTCTTCTTTTTCAGACCCTATCATTGCACTATTGCTTATTCAATACCACCAGCAGATGGAGACACTATATTACAACATTAGTTGTGAGCAGCAGTTTGTACAAACAAATGCCTCATAGCTGATGTCCTATCCATTATTGCAATGGATGGCTGGCTGGCAACATTTGTTTTAATTATTCCAATACCACAGTACCAATGCATGGTCAATCAACAGCAATGACACCCCCATGTCAATTAACAAGATTCAGCACCCACTACCTGAAAGACAGCTACCTATCATGTCATGTCCAACCTGCACAGGTGTGCTGGTTGCTGAGCTTATTCAATTAAAGAGGACATTCAGCAGCAGCAGTCCTGTGCCTGGTCGCTCCAACAGGGGCCAGACACAAGCGGCACCACCTATTGTCTTTTGCCTGCAGTAGGGGCCCACTGGACTAGCCAGCAAGCAGCTGCAGCAAATAAACAGGTAATCTTTCTTTCCAACACTGAAACCTGGTGGTGCACTTAATATATGCTACCAGATAGGAGACATATCAGATATTAAGCTGATATAAACAGACACCACATTTGATACCAGCCAAAAAGAAGGATGAGAAGTGATAACTGTGAAAGGGGAGGAATCAACGCTGTCCCCTTTCACATGCACCATCACTACTTGTAGGAAGGGAGGCTGGCTGGCAGCCTCCCATACACACTCTGGCTGGGTGGCAGTCACCCACCAGTACACACAGCAGACCCTAAACCCATATCATTATTGCTAAGCAGGAAGATGGGAGTCCATTTCACTCTGATGGACCATTTTTAAATGCAATCCATAACCTGGCTTTGGCAGGAACCCTTCTTACTCCTCCTACTTGCATTTGATACTGGGTTTAGGATCTGCATAGGAAACACACACACACACAAGCACACACTTACCTGTGTTGCCTGCTGACGCCTCCTTGGCTGTCCCCAAACGGTATAAAACCAACAGCCACGGGAAGCTGTAAGGATAGAGGACATACCTGCATCCTATTGGACTCACTTGTCTTGGTTAAATCCAGCTTATTTGACAACCTATGGTGCTGCTGCTTCTGCTCATGGCAGTGCTGCTTCTGACAAGGCTGTTCTTTGGTGGGCCTAGGCGACATCACAATCTCCATGGTTACATACACAACAAAGGTCAGATGTTGTTTACACCTGGCCATGCCAGTGGTATTGAGTAGCATATCACAGTGCTAAGGGTCCTGGATGCAACAATCTTTCAATGGGGAATAGCCGCACTGAGTTTGTCAAGTGCACCCATGTTTGCAACTCCAACAATACACACATATGTATGTATGTGTGTATGTGTGTATGTGTATCTATCTATTTATCTATCCATCTATCTATATATATATATTTCTCTCTCTCTCTCTCTCTCTATATGTGTATATATATATATATATATAATTTTTTTCTTCTTTTAAATATATATATATATATATATATATATATATATATACATATAGAGAGAGAGAGATGGAAATACTTTTTTAAACATGTTTTCACCTTTTTTTTACCTTCTTTCTTTTCTTCTCTCCATGGTTTCTTTCTTTCCTCCTTTTTTCCTATGCTGCTGCTTCTTATTTTTCTTCTTTTTCAGACCCTATCATTGCACTATTGCTTATTCAATACCACCAGCAGGTGGAGACACTATATTACAACATTAGTCGTGAGCAGCAGTTTGTACAAACAAATGCCTCATAGTTGATGTCCTATCCATTATTGCAATGGATGGCTGGCTGGCTGGCAACATTTGTTTTTATTATTCCAATACCACAGTACCAATGCATGGTCAATCAACAGCAATGACACCCCCATGTCAATTAACAAGATTCAGCCGCCCACTACCTGAAAGACAGCTACCTATCATGTCATGTCCAACCTGCACAGGTGTGCTGGTTGCTGAGCTTATTCAATTAAAGAGGACATTCAGCAGCAGCAGTCCTGTGCCTGGTCGCTCCAACAGGGGCCCAGACACAAGCGGCACCACCTATTGTCTTTTGCCTGCAGTAGGGCCCACTGGACTAGCCAGCAAGCAGCTGCAGCAGCAAATAAACAGGTAATCTTTCTTTCCAACACTGAACCCTGGTGGTGCACTTAATATATGCTACCAGATAGGGGACATATCAGATATTAAACTGATATAAACAGACACCACATTTGATACCAGCCAAAAAGAAGGATGAGAAGTGATAACTGTGAAAGGGGAGGAACCAACGCTGTCCCCTTCACATTTACCATCACTACTTGTAGGAAGGGAGGCTGGCTGGCAGCCTCCCATACACACTCTGGCTGGGTGGCAGTCACCCACCAGTACACACAGCAGGCCCTAAACCCATATCATTATTGCTAAGCAGGAAGATGGGAGTCCATTTCACTCTGATGGACCATTTTTAAATGCAATCCATAACCTGGCTTTGGCAGGAACCCTTCTGACTCCTCCTACTTGCATTTGATACTGGGTTTAGGATCTGCATAGGAAACACACACAAGCACACACTTACCTGTGTTGCCTGCTGACGCCTCCTTGGCTGTCCCCAAACGGTATAAAACCAACAGCCACGGGAAGCTGTAAGGATAGAGGACATACCTGCATCCTATTGGACTCACTTGTCTTGGTTAAATCCAGCTTATTTGACAACCTATGGTGCTGCTGCTTCTGCTCATGGCAGTGCTGCTTCTGACAAGGCTGTTCTTTGGTGGGCCTAGGCGACATCACAATCTCCATGGTTACATACACAACAAAGGTCAGATGTTGTTTACACCTGGCCATGCCAGTGGTATTGAGTAGCATATCACAGTGCTAAGGGTCCTGGATGCAACAATCTTTCAATGGGGAATAGCCGCACTGAGTTTGTCAAGTGCACCCATGTTTGCAACTCCAACAATACACACATATGTATGTATGTGTGTATGTGTGTATGTGTATCTATCTATTTATCTATCCATCTATCTATATATATATATTTCTCTCTCTCTCTCTCTCTCTCTATATGTGTATATATATATATATATATATAATTTTTTTCTTCTTTTAAATATATATATATATATATATATATATACATATAGAGAGAGAGAGATGGAAATACTTTTTTAAACATGTTTTCACCTATTTTTTTACCTTCTTTCTTTTCTTCTCTCCATGGTTTCTTTCTTTCCTCCTTTTTTCCTATGCTGCTGCTTCTTATTTTTCTTCTTTTTCAGACCCTATCATTGCACTATTGCTTATTCAATACCACCAGCAGGTGGAGACACTATATTACAACATTAGTCGTGAGCAACAGTTTGTACAAACAAATGCCTCATAGTTGATGTCCTATCCATTATTGCAATGGATGGCTGGCTGGCTGGCAACATTTGTTTTTATTATTCCAATACCACAGTACCAATGCATGGTCAATCAACAGCAATGACACCCCCATGTCAATTAACAAGATTCAGCCGCCCACTACCTGAAAGACAGCTACCTATCATGTCATGTTTAACCTGCACAGGTGTGCTGGTTGCTGAGCTTATTCAATTAAAGAGGACATTCAGCAGCAGCAGTCCTGTGCCTGGTCGCTCCAACAGGGGCCCAGACACAAGCGGCACCACCTATTGTCTTTTGCCTGCAGTAGGGCCCACTGGACTAGCCAGCAAGCAGCTGCAGCAGCAAATAAACAGGTAATCTTTCTTTCCAACACTGAACCCTGGTGGTGCACTTAATATATGCTACCAGATAGGGGACATATCAGATATTAAACTGATATAAACAGACACCACATTTGATACCAGCCAAAAAGAAGGATGAGAAGTGATAACTGTGAAAGGGGAGGAACCAACGCTGTCCCCTTCACATTTACCATCACTACTTGTAGGAAGGGAGGCTGGCTGGCAGCCTCCCATACACACTCTGGCTGGGTGGCAGTCACCCACCAGTACACACAGCAGGCCCTAAACCCATATCATTATTGCTAAGCAGGAAGATGGGAGTCCATTTCACTCTGATGGACCATTTTTAAATGCAATCCATAACCTGGCTTTGGCAGGAACCCTTCTGACTCCTCCTACTTGCATTTGATACTGGGTTTAGGATCTGCATAGGAAACACACACAAGCACACACTTACCTGTGTTGCCTGCTGACGCCTCCTTGGCTGTCCCCAAACGGTATAAAACCAACAGCCACGGGAAACTGTAAGGATAGAGGACATACCTGCATCCTATTGGACTCACTTGTCTTGGTTAAATCCAGCTTATTTGAAAACCTATGGTGCTGCTGCTTGTGCTCATGGCAGTGCTGCTTCTGACAAGGCTGTTCTTTGGTGGGCCTAGGTGACATCACAATCTCCATGGTTACATACACAACAAAGGTCAGATGTTGTTTACATCTGGCCATGCCAGTGGTATTGAGTAGCATATCACAGTGCTAAGGGTCCTGGATGCAACAATCTTTCAATGGGGAATAGCCGCACTGAGTTTGTCAAGTGCACCCATGTTTGCAACTCCAACAATACACACATATGTATGTATGTATGCATGTATGTATGTATGTATGTATGTATGTGTATCTATGTGTATCTATGTGTATCTATCTATATCTATCTATATCTATCTATCTATCTATCTATCTCTTTCACTCTCTCTTTATGTATATATATATATATATATATATTTTTTTTTTCTTTTATATATATATATATATATATATATATATACATATATAGAGAGAGAGAGATGGAAATACTTTTTTAAACATGTTTTCACCTTTTTTTTTAACCTTCTTTTTTTCTTCTCTCCATGTTTTCCTTCTTTCCTCCTTTTTTCCTATGCTGCTGCTTCTTATTTTTCTTCTTTTTCAGACCCTATCATTGCACTATTGCTTATTCAATACCACCAGCAGATGGAGACACTATATTACAACATTAGTTGTGAGCAGCAGTTTGTACAAACAAATGCCTCATAGCTGATGTCCTATCCATTATTGCAATGGATGGTTGGCTGGCAACATTTGTTTTTATTATTCCAATACCACAGTACCAATGCATGGTCAATCAACAGCAATGACACCCCCATGTCAATTAACAAGATTCAGCACCCACTACCTGAAAGACAGCTACCTATCATGTCATGTCCAACCTGCACAGGTGTGCTGGTTGCTGAGCTTATTCAATTAAAGAGGACATTCAGCAGCAGCAGTCCTGTGCCTGGTCGCTCCAACAGGGGCCAGACACAAGCGGCACCACCTATTGTCTTTTGCCTGCAGTAGGGGCCCACTGGACTAGCCAGCAAGCAGCTGCAGCAGTAGCAGCAAATAAACAGGTAATCTTTCCAACACTGAACCCTGGTGGTGCACTTAATATATGCTACCAGATAGGGGACATATCAGATATTAAACTGGTATAAACAGACACCACATTTGATACCAGCCAAAAGGAAGAATGAGAAGTGATAACTGTGAAAGGGGAGGAACCAACGCTGTCCCCTTCACATGCACCATCACTACTTGTAGGAAGGGAGGCTGGCTGGCAGCCTCCCATACACACTCTGGCTGGGTGGCAGTCACCCACCAGTACACACAGCAGGCCCTAAACCCATATCATTATTGCTAAGCAGGAAGATGGGAGTCCATTTCACTCTGATGGACCATTTTTAAATGCAATCCATAACCTGGCTTTGGCAGGAACCCTTCTTACTCCTCCTACTTACATTTGATACTGGGTTTAGGATCTGCATAGGAAACACACACACACACACACACACAAGCACACACTTACCTGTGTTGCCTGCTGACGCCTCCTTGGCTGTCCCCAAACGGTATAAAACCAACAGCCACGGGAAGCTGTAAGGATAGAGGACATACCTGCATCCTATTGGACTCACTTGTCTTGGTTAAATCCAGCTTATTTGAAAACCTATGGTGCTGCTGCTTCTGCTCATGGCAGTGCTGCTTCTGACAAGGCTGTTCTTTGGTGGGCCTAGGTGACATCACAATCTCCATGGTTACATACACAACAAAGGTCAGATGTTGTTTACACCTGGCCATGCCAGTGGTATTGAGTAGCATATCACAGTGCTAAGGGTCCTGGATGCAACAATCTTTCAATGGGGAATAGTCGCACTGAGTTTGTCAAGTGCACCCATGTTTGCAACTCCAACAATACACACATATGTATGTATGTATGTATGTATGTATGTATGTATGTATGTATGTATGTATGTGTATCTATATCTATATCTATCTATCTATCTATCTATCTATCTATCTCTTTCTCTCTCTCTATATGTATATATATATATATATATATAATTTTTTTTTCTTTTAAATATATATATATATATATATATATATATATATATATGTACATATATATAGAGAGAGAGAGATGGAAATACTTTTTTAAACATGTTTTCACCTTTTTTTACCTTCTTTTTTTCTTCTCTCCATGTTTTCCTTCTTTCCTCCTTTTTTCCTATGCTGCTGCTTCTTATTTTTCTTCTTTTTCAGACCCTATCATTGCACTATTGCTTATTCAATACCACCAGCAGATGGAGACACTATATTACAACATTAGTTGTGAGCAGCAGTTTGTACAAACAAATGCCTCATAGTTGATGTCCTATCCATTATTGCAATGGATGGCTGGCTGGCAACATTTGTTTTAATTATTCCAATAACACAGTACCAATGCATGGTCAATCAACAGCAATGAAGCCCCCATGTCAATTAACAAGATTCAGCACCCACTACCTGAAAGACAGCTACCTATCATGTCATGTTCAACCTGCACAGGTGTGCTGGTTGCTGAGCTTATTCAATTAAAGAGGACATTCAGCAGCAGCAGTCCTGTGCCTGGTCGCTCCAACAGGGGCCAGACACAAGCAGCAGCACCACCTATTGTCTTTTGCCTGCAGTAGGGGCCCACTGGTCTAGCCAGCAAGCAGCTGCAGCAGCAGCAAATAAACAGGTAATTTTTCTTTCCAACACTGAAACCTGGTGGTGCACTTAATATATGCTACCAGATAGGGGACATATCAGATATTAAACTGATATAAACAGACACCACATTTGATACCAGCCAAAAGGAAGAATGAGAAGTGATAACTGTGAAAGGGAAGGAACCAACGCTGTCCCCTTCACATGCACCATCACTACTTGTAGGAAGGGAGGCTGGCTGGCAACCTCCCATACACACTCTGGCTGGGTGGCAGTCACCCACCAGTACACACAGCAGGCCCTAAACCCATATCATTATTGCTAAGCAGGAAGATGGGAGTCCATTTCAATCTGATGGACCATTTTTAAATGCAATCCATAACCTGGCTTTGGCAGGAACCCTTCTTACTCCTCCTACTTGCATTTGATACTGGGTTTAGGATCTGCATAGGAAACACACACACACACACACACACACACAAGCACACACTTACCTGTGTTGCCTGCTGACGCCTCCTTGGCTGTCCCCAAACGGTATAAAACCAACAGCCACGGGAAGCTGTAAGGATAGAGGACATACCTGCATCCTATTGGACTCACTTGTCTTGGTTAAATCCAGCTTATTTGAAAACTTATGGTGCTGCTGCTTCTGATCATGGCAGTGCTGCTTCTGACAAGGCTGTTCTTTGGTGGGCCTAGGTGACATCACAATCTCCATGGTTACATACACAACAAAGGTCAGATGTTGTTTACACCTGGCCATGCCAGTGGTATTGAGTAGCATATCACAGTGCTAAGGGTCCTGGATGCAACAATCTTTCAATGGGGAATAGCCGCACTGAGTTTGTCAAGTGCACCCATGTTTGCAACTCCAACAATACACACATATGTATGTATGTATGTATGTGTATCTATCTATCTATCTATCTCTTTCTCTCTCTCTATATGTATATATATATATATATAATTTTTTTTTCTTTTAAATATATATATATATATACATATATATAGAGAGAGAGATGGAAATACTTTTTTAAACATGTTTTCACCTTTTTTTTACCTTCCTTCTTTCCTCCTTTTTTCCTATGCTGCTGCTTCTTATTTTTCTTCTTTTTCAGACCCTATCATTGCACTATTGCTTATTCAATACCACCAGCAGATGGAGACACTATATTACAACATTAGTTGTGAGCAGCAATTTGTACAAACAAATGCCTCATAGCTGATGTCCTATCCATTATTGCAATGGATGGCTGGCTGGCAACATTTGTTTTAATTATTCCAATACCACAGTACCAATGCATGGTCAATTAACAAGATTCAGCACCCACTACCTGAAAGACAGCTACCTATCATGTCATGTCCAACCTGCACAGGTGTGCTGGTTGCTGAGCTTATTCAATTAAAGAGGACATTCAGCAGCAGCAGTCCTGTGCCTGGTCGCTCCAACAGGGGCCAGACACAAGCGGCACCACCTATTGTCTTTTGCCTGCAGTAGGGGCCCACTGGACTAGCCAGCAAGCAGCTGCAGCAAATAAACAGGTAATCTTTCTTTCCAACACTGAACCCTGGTGGTGCACTTAATATATGCTACCAGATAGGGGACATATCAGATATTAAACTGATATAAACAGACACCACATTTGATACCAGCCAAAAGGAAGAATGAGAAGTGATAACTGTGAAAGGGGAGGAACCAACGCTGTCCCCTTCACATGCACCATCACTACTTGTAGGAAGGGAGGCTGGCTGGCAGCCTCCCATACACACTCTGGCTGGGTGGCAGTCACCCACCAGTACACACAGCAGACTGTAAACCCATATCATTATTGCTAAGCAGGAAGATGGGAGTCCATTTCACTCTGATGGACCATTTTTAAATGCAATCCATAACCTGGCTTTGGCAGGAACCCTTCTTACTCCTCCTACTTGCATTTGATACTGGGTTTAGGATCTGCATAGGAAACACACACACACACACACACACACACACAAGCACACACTTACCTGTGTTGCCTGCTGACGCCTCCTTGGCTGTCCCCAAACGGTATAAAACCAACAGCCACGGGAAACTGTAAGGATAGAGGACATACCTGCATCCTATTGGACTCACTTGTCTTGGTTAAATCCAGCTTATTTGAAAACCTATGGATCTGCTGCTTCTGCTCATGGCAGTGCTGCTTCTGACAAGGCTGTTCTTTGGTGGGCCTAGGTGACATCACAATCTCCATGGTTACATACACAACAAAGGTCAGATGTTGTTTACACCTGGCCATGCCAGTGGTATTGAGTAGCATATCACACTGCTAAGGGTCCTGGATGTAACAATCTTTCAATGGGGAATAGCCGCACTGAGTTTGTCAAGTGCACCCATGTTTGCAACTCCAACAATACACACATATGTATGTATGTATGTATGTATCTATCTATCTATCTATCTATCTATCTATCTATCGATCTATCTCTTTCTCTCTTTCTATATGTATATATATATATATATATATATATATATAAATTTTTTTCTTTTAAATATATATATATATATATATATATACATATATAGAGAGAGAGAGAGATGGAAATACTTTTTTAAACATGTTTTCACCTTTTTTTTTAACCTTCTTTTTTTCTTCTCTCCATGTTTTCCTTCTTTCCTCCTTTTTTCCTATGCTGCTGCTTCTTATTTTTCTTCTTTTTCAGACCCTATCATTGCACTATTGCTTATTCAATACCACCAGCAGATGGAGACACTATATTACAACATTAGTTGTGAGCAGCAGTTTGTACAAACAAATGCCTCATAGCTGATGTCCTATCCATTATTGCAATGGATGGTTGGCTGGCAACATTTGTTTTTATTATTCCAATACCACAGTACCAATGCATGGTCAATCAACAGCAATGACACCCCCATGTCAATTAACAAGATTCAGCACCCACTACCTGAAAGACAGCTACCTATCATGTCATGTCCAACCTGCACAGGTGTGCTGGTTGCTGAGCTTATTCAATTAAAGAGGACATTCAGCAGCAGCAGTCCTGTGCCTGGTCGCTCCAACAGGGGCCAGACACAAGCGGCACCACCTATTGTCTTTTGCCTGCAGTAGGGGCCCACTGGACTAGCCAGCAAGCAGCTGCAGCAGTAGCAGCAAATAAACAGGTAATCTTTTCAACACTGAACCCTGGTGGTGCACTTAATATATGCTACCAGATAGGGGACATATCAGATATTAAACTGGTATAAACAGACACCACATTTGATACCAGCCAAAAGGAAGAATGAGAAGTGATAACTGTGAAAGGGGAGGAACCAACGCTGTCCCCTTCACATGCACCATCACTACTTGTAGGAAGGGAGGCTGGCTGGGTGGCAGTCACCCACCAGTACACACAGCAGGCCCTAAACCCATATCATTATTGCTAAGCAGGAAGATGGGAGTCCATTTCACTCTGATGGACCATTTTTAAATGCAATCCATAACCTGGCTTTGGCAGGAACCCTTCTTACTCATCCTACTTACATTTGATACTGGGTTTAGGATCTGCATAGGAAACACACACACACACACATACACACACAAGCACACACTTACCTGTGTTGCCTGCTGACGCCTCCTTGGCTGTCCCCAAACGGTATAAAACCAACAGCCACGGGAAGCTGTAAGGATAGAGGACATACCTGCATCCTATTGGACTCACTTGTCTTGGTTAAATCCAGCTTATTTGAAAACCTATGGTGCTGCTGCTTCTGCTCATGGCAGTGCTGCTTCTGACAAGGCTGTTCTTTGGTGGGCCTAGGTGACATCACAATCTCCATGGTTACATACACAACAAAGGTCAGATGTTGTTTACACCAGGCCATGCCAGTGGTATTGAGTAGCATATCACAGTGCTAAGGGTCCTGGATGCAACAATCTTTCAATGGGGAATAGCCGCACTGAGTTTGTCAAGTGCACCCATGTTTGCAACTCCAACAATACACACATATGTATGTATGTATGTATGTATGTATGTATGTGTATCTATATCTATATCTATATCTATGTGTATCTATCTATCTATCTATCTATCTATCTCTTTCTCTCTCTCTATATGTATATATATATATATATATATATATATATATAATTTTTTTTTCTTTTAAATATATATATATATATATATATACATATATATATAGAGAGAGAGAGATGGAAATACTTTTTTAAACATGTTTTCACCTTTTTTTTTAACCTTCTTTTTTTCTTCTCTCCATGTTTTCCTTCTTTCCTCCTTTTTTCCTATGCTGCTGCTTCTTATTTTTCTTCTTTTTCAGACCCTATCATTGCACTATTGCTTATTCAATACCACCAGCAGATGGAGACACTATATTACAACATTAGTTGTGAGCAGCAGTTTGTACAAACAAATGCCTCATAGCTGATGTCCTATCCATTATTGCAATGGATGGTTGGCTGGCAACATTTGTTTTTATTATTCCAATACCACAGTACCAATGCATGGTCAATCAACAGCAATGACACCCCCATGTCAATTAACAAGATTCAGCACCCACTACCTGAAAGACAGCTACCTATCATGTCATGTCCAACCTGCACAGGTGTGCTGGTTGCTGAGCTTATTCAATTAAAGAGGACATTCAGCAGCAGCAGTCCTGTGCCTGGTCGCTCCAACAGGGGCCAGACACAAGCGGCACCACCTATTGTCTTTTGCCTGCAGTAGGGGCCCACTGGACTAGCCAGCAAGCAGCTGCAGCAGTAGCAACAAATAAACAGGTATTCTTTCCAACACTGAACCCTGGTGGTGCACTTAATATATGCTACCAGATAGGGGACATATCAGATATTAAACTGATATAAACAGACACCACATTTGATACCAGCCAAAAGGAAGAATGAGAAGTGATAACTGTGAAAGGGGAGGAACCAACGCTGTCCCCTTCACATGCACCATCACTACTTGTAGGAAGGGAGGCTGGCTGGCAGCCTCCCATACACACTCTGGCTGGGTGGCAGTCACCCACCAGTACACACAGCAGGCCCTAAACCCATATCATTATTGCTAAGCAGGAAGATGGGAGTCCATTTCACTCTGATGGACCATTTTTAAATGCAATCCATAACCTGGCTTTGGCAGGAACCCTTCTTACTCCTCCTACTTGCATTTGATACTGGGTTTAGGATCTGCATAGGAAACACACACACACACACACACACACACACAAGCACACACTTACCTGTGTTGCCTGCTGACGCCTCCTTGGCTGTCCCCAAACGGTATAAAACCAACAGCCACGGGAAACTGTAAGGATAGAGGACATACCTGCATCCTATTGGACTCACTTGTCTTGGTTAAATCCAGCTTATTTGAAAACCTATGGATCTGCTGCTTCTGCTCATGGCAGTGCTGCTTCTGACAAGGCTGTTCTTTGGTGGGCCTAGGTGACATCACAATCTCCATGGTTACATACACAACAAAGGTCAGATGTTGTTTACACCTGGCCATGCCAGTGGTATTGAGTAGCATATCACACTGCTAAGGGTCCTGGATGTAACAATCTTTCAATGGGGAATAGCCGCACTGAGTTTGTCAAGTGCACCCATGTTTGCAACTCCAACAATACACACATATGTATGTATGTATGTATGTATCTATCTATCTATCTATCTATCGATCTATCTCTTTCTCTCTTTCTATATGTATATATATATATATATATATATATATATATATAATTTTTTTTCTTTTAAATATATATATATATATATATATATACATATATAGAGAGAGAGAGAGATGGAAATACTTTTTTAAACATGTTTTCACCTTTTTTTTTAACCTTCTTTTTTTCTTCTCTCCATGTTTTCCTTCTTTCCTCCTTTTTTCCTATGCTGCTGCTTCTTATTTTTCTTCTTTTTCAGACCCTATCATTGCACTATTGCTTATTCAATACCACCAGCAGATGGAGACACTATATTACAACATTAGTTGTGAGCAGCAGTTTGTACAAACAAATGCCTCATAGCTGATGTCCTATCCATTATTGCAATGGATGGTTGGCTGGCAACATTTGTTTTTATTATTCCAATACCACAGTACCAATGCATGGTCAATCAACAGCAATGACACCCCCATGTCAATTAACAAGATTCAGCACCCACTACCTGAAAGACAGCTACCTATCATGTCATGTTCAACCTGCACAGGTGTGCTGGTTGCTGAGCTTATTCAATTAAAGAGGACATTCAGCAGCAGCAGTCCTGTGCCTGGTCGCTCCAACAGGGGCCAGACACAAGCGGCACCACCTATTGTCTTTTGCCTGCAGTAGGGGCCCACTGGACTAGCCAGCAAACAGCTGCAGCAGCAAATAAACAGGTAATTTTTCTTTCCAACACTGAACCTTGGTGGTGCACTTAATATATGCTACCAGATAGGGGACATATCAGATATTAAACTGATATAAACAGACACCACATTTGATACCAGCCAAAAGGAAGAATGAGAAGTGATAACTGTGAAAGGGGAGGAACCAACGCTGTCCCCTTCACATGCACCATCACTACTTGTAGGAAGGGAGGCTGGGTGGCAGTCACCCACTAGTACACACAGCAGGCCCTAAACCCATATCATTATTGCTAAGCAGGAAGATGGGAGTCCATTTCACTCTGATGGACCATTTTTAAATGGAATCCATAACCTGGCTTTGGCAGGAAACCTTCTTACTCCTCCTACTTGCATTTGATACTGGGTTTAGGATCTGCATAGGAAATACACACGCACACACACACACACACACACACAAGCACACACTTACCTGTGTTGCCTGCTGATGCCTCCTTGGCTGTCCCCAAACAGTATAAAACCAACAGCCACGGGAAACTGTAAAGATAGAGGACATACCTGCATCCTATTGGACTCACTTGTCTTGGTTAAATCCAGCTTATTTGAAAACCTATGGTGCTGCTGCTTGTGCTCATGGCAGTGCTGCTTCTGACAAGGCTGTTCTTTGGTGGGCCTAGGTGACATCACAATCTCCATGGTTACATACGCAACAAAGGTCAGATGTTGTTTACATCTGGCCATGCCAGTGGTATTGAGTAGCATATCACAGTGCTAAGGGTCCTGGATGCAACAATCTTTCAATGGGGAATAGCCGCACTGAGTTTGTCAAGTGCACCCATGTTTGCAACTCCAACAATACACACTTATGTATGTATGTATGTATGTATGTATGTATGTGTATCTATATCTATGTATGTGTATCTATGTGTATCTATGTGTATCTATCTATATCTATCTATATCTATCTATCTATCTATCTATCTATCTATCTATCTATCTCTTTCACTCTCTCTTTATGTATATATATATTTTTTTTCTTTTTCTTTTATATATATATATATACATATATAGAGAGAGAGATGGAAATATTTTTTTAAACATGTTTTCACCTTTTTTTTTAACCTTCTTTTTTTCTTCTCTCCATGTTTTCCTTCTTTCCTCCTTTTTTCCTATGCTGCTGCTTCTTATTTTTCTTCTTTTTCAGACCCTATCATTGCACTATTGCTTATTCAATACCACCAGCAGATGGAGACACTATATTACAACATTAGTTGTGAGCAGCAGTTTGTACAAACAAATGCCTCATAGCTGATGTCCTATCCATTATTGCAATGGATGGTTGGCTGGCAACATTTGTTTTTATTATTCCAATACCACAGTACCAATGCATGGTCAATCAACAGCAATGACACCCCCATGTCAATTAACAAGATTCAGCACCCACTACCTGAAAGACAGCTACCTATCATGTCATGTCCAACCTGCACAGGTGTGCTGGTTGCTGAGCTTATTCAATTAAAGAGGACATTCAGCAGCAGCAGCAGTCCTGTGCCTGGTCGCTCCAACAGGGGCCAGACACAAGCGGCACCACCTATTGTCTTTTGCCTGCAGTAGGGGCCCACTGGACTAGCCAGCAAGCAGCTGCAGCAGTAGCAGCAAATAAACAGGTAATCTTTCCAACACTGAACCCTGGTGGTGCACTTAATATATGCTACCAGATAGGGGACATATCAGATATTAAACTGATATAAACAGACACCACATTTGATACCAGCCAAAAGGAAGAATGAGAAGTGATAACTGTGAAAGGGGAGGAACCAACGCTGTCCCCTTCACATGCACCATCACTACTTGTAGGAAGGGAGGCTGGCTGGCAGCCTCCCATACACACTCTGGCTGGGTGGCAGTCACCCACCAGTACACACAGCAGACCCTAAACCCATATCATTATTGCTAAGCAGGAAGATGGGAGTCCATTTCACTCTGATGGACCATTTTTAAATGCAATCCATAACCTGGCTTTGGCAGGAACCCTTCTTACTCCTTCTACTTACATTTGATACTGGGTTTAGGATCTGCATAGGAAACACACACACACACAAGCACACACTTACCTGTGTTGCCTGCTGACGCCTCCTTGGCTGTCCCCAAACGGTATAAAACCAACAGCCACGGGAAGCTGTAAGGATAGAGGACATACCTGCATCCTATTGGACTCACTTGTCTTGGTTAAATCCAGCTTATTTGAAAACCTATGGATCTGCTGCTTCTGCTCATGGCAGTGCTGCTTCTGACAATGCTGTTCTTTGGTGGGCCTAGGTGACATCACAATCTCCATGGTTACATACACAACAAAGGTCAGATGTTGTTTACACCTGGCCATGCCAGTGGTATTGAGTAGCATATCACAGTGCTAAGGGTCCTGGATGCAACAATCTTTCAATGGGGAATAGTCGCACTGAGTTTGTCAAGTGCACCCATGTTTGCAACTCCAACAATACACACATATGTATGTATGTATGTATGTATGTATGTATGTATGTATGTATGTATGTATGTGTATCTATATCTATATCTATCTATCTATCTATCTATCTATCTATCTCTTTCTCTCTCTCTATATGTATATATATATATATATATATAATTTTTTTTTCTTTTAAATATATATATATATATATATATATATATATATATATGTACATATATATAGAGAGAGAGAGATGGAAATACTTTTTTAAACATGTTTTCACCTTTTTTTACCTTCTTTTTTTCTTCTCTCCATGTTTTCCTTCTTTCCTCCTTTTTTCCTATGCTGCTGCTTCTTATTTTTCTTCTTTTTCAGACCCTATCATTGCACTATTGCTTATTCAATACCACCAGCAGATGGAGACACTATATTACAACATTAGTTGTGAGCAGCAGTTTGTACAAACAAATGCCTCATAGTTGATGTCCTATCCATTATTGCAATGGATGGCTGGCTGGCAACATTTGTTTTAATTATTCCAATAACACAGTACCAATGCATGGTCAATCAACAGCAATGAAGCCCCCATGTCAATTAACAAGATTCAGCACCCACTACCTGAAAGACAGCTACCTATCATGTCATGTTCAACCTGCACAGGTGTGCTGGTTGCTGAGCTTATTCAATTAAAGAGGACATTCAGCAGCAGCAGTCCTGTGCCTGGTCGCTCCAACAGGGGCCAGACACAAGCAGCAGCACCACCTATTGTCTTTTGCCTGCAGTAGGGGCCCACTGGTCTAGCCAGCAAGCAGCTGCAGCAGCAGCAAATAAACAGGTAATTTTTCTTTCCAACACTGAAACCTGGTGGTGCACTTAATATATGCTACCAGATAGGGGACATATCAGATATTAAACTGATATAAACAGACACCACATTTGATACCAGCCAAAAGGAAGAATGAGAAGTGATAACTGTGAAAGGGAAGGAACCAACGCTGTCCCCTTCACATGCACCATCACTACTTGTAGGAAGGGAGGCTGGCTGGCAACCTCCCATACACACTCTGGCTGGGTGGCAGTCACCCACCAGTACACACAGCAGGCCCTAAACCCATATCATTATTGCTAAGCAGGAAGATGGGAGTCCATTTCAATCTGATGGACCATTTTTAAATGCAATCCATAACCTGGCTTTGGCAGGAACCCTTCTTACTCCTCCTACTTGCATTTGATACTGGGTTTAGGATCTGCATAGGAAACACACACACACACACACACACACACAAGCACACACTTACCTGTGTTGCCTGCTGACGCCTCCTTGGCTGTCCCCAAACGGTATAAAACCAACAGCCACGGGAAGCTGTAAGGATAGAGGACATACCTGCATCCTATTGGACTCACTTGTCTTGGTTAAATCCAGCTTATTTGAAAACTTATGGTGCTGCTGCTTCTGATCATGGCAGTGCTGCTTCTGACAAGGCTGTTCTTTGGTGGGCCTAGGTGACATCACAATCTCCATGGTTACATACACAACAAAGGTCAGATGTTGTTTACACCTGGCCATGCCAGTGGTATTGAGTAGCATATCACAGTGCTAAGGGTCCTGGATGCAACAATCTTTCAATGGGGAATAGCCGCACTGAGTTTGTCAAGTGCACCCATGTTTGCAACTCCAACAATACACACATATGTATGTATGTATGTATGTGTATCTATCTATCTATCTATCTCTTTCTCTCTCTCTATATGTATATATATATATATATAATTTTTTTTTCTTTTAAATATATATATATATATACATATATATAGAGAGAGAGATGGAAATACTTTTTTAAACATGTTTTCACCTTTTTTTTACCTTCCTTCTTTCCTCCTTTTTTCCTATGCTGCTGCTTCTTATTTTTCTTCTTTTTCAGACCCTATCATTGCACTATTGCTTATTCAATACCACCAGCAGATGGAGACACTATATTACAACATTAGTTGTGAGCAGCAATTTGTACAAACAAATGCCTCATAGCTGATGTCCTATCCATTATTGCAATGGATGGCTGGCTGGCAACATTTGTTTTAATTATTCCAATACCACAGTACCAATGCATGGTCAATTAACAAGATTCAGCACCCACTACCTGAAAGACAGCTACCTATCATGTCATGTCCAACCTGCACAGGTGTGCTGGTTGCTGAGCTTATTCAATTAAAGAGGACATTCAGCAGCAGCAGTCCTGTGCCTGGTCGCTCCAACAGGGGCCAGACACAAGCGGCACCACCTATTGTCTTTTGCCTGCAGTAGGGGCCCACTGGACTAGCCAGCAAGCAGCTGCAGCAAATAAACAGGTAATCTTTCTTTCCAACACTGAACCCTGGTGGTGCACTTAATATATGCTACCAGATAGGGGACATATCAGATATTAAACTGATATAAACAGACACCACATTTGATACCAGCCAAAAGGAAGAATGAGAAGTGATAACTGTGAAAGGGGAGGAACCAACGCTGTCCCCTTCACATGCACCATCACTACTTGTAGGAAGGGAGGCTGGCTGGCAGCCTCCCATACACACTCTGGCTGGGTGGCAGTCACCCACCAGTACACACAGCAGACTGTAAACCCATATCATTATTGCTAAGCAGGAAGATGGGAGTCCATTTCACTCTGATGGACCATTTTTAAATGCAATCCATAACCTGGCTTTGGCAGGAACCCTTCTTACTCCTCCTACTTGCATTTGATACTGGGTTTAGGATCTGCATAGGAAACACACACACACACACACACACACACACAAGCACACACTTACCTGTGTTGCCTGCTGACGCCTCCTTGGCTGTCCCCAAACGGTATAAAACCAACAGCCACGGGAAACTGTAAGGATAGAGGACATACCTGCATCCTATTGGACTCACTTGTCTTGGTTAAATCCAGCTTATTTGAAAACCTATGGATCTGCTGCTTCTGCTCATGGCAGTGCTGCTTCTGACAAGGCTGTTCTTTGGTGGGCCTAGGTGACATCACAATCTCCATGGTTACATACACAACAAAGGTCAGATGTTGTTTACACCTGGCCATGCCAGTGGTATTGAGTAGCATATCACACTGCTAAGGGTCCTGGATGTAACAATCTTTCAATGGGGAATAGCCGCACTGAGTTTGTCAAGTGCACCCATGTTTGCAACTCCAACAATACACACATATGTATGTATGTATGTATGTATCTATCTATCTATCTATCTATCTATCTATCTATCGATCTATCTCTTTCTCTCTTTCTATATGTATATATATATATATATATATATATATATAAATTTTTTTCTTTTAAATATATATATATATATATATATATACATATATAGAGAGAGAGAGAGATGGAAATACTTTTTTAAACATGTTTTCACCTTTTTTTTTAACCTTCTTTTTTTCTTCTCTCCATGTTTTCCTTCTTTCCTCCTTTTTTCCTATGCTGCTGCTTCTTATTTTTCTTCTTTTTCAGACCCTATCATTGCACTATTGCTTATTCAATACCACCAGCAGATGGAGACACTATATTACAACATTAGTTGTGAGCAGCAGTTTGTACAAACAAATGCCTCATAGCTGATGTCCTATCCATTATTGCAATGGATGGTTGGCTGGCAACATTTGTTTTTATTATTCCAATACCACAGTACCAATGCATGGTCAATCAACAGCAATGACACCCCCATGTCAATTAACAAGATTCAGCACCCACTACCTGAAAGACAGCTACCTATCATGTCATGTCCAACCTGCACAGGTGTGCTGGTTGCTGAGCTTATTCAATTAAAGAGGACATTCAGCAGCAGCAGTCCTGTGCCTGGTCGCTCCAACAGGGGCCAGACACAAGCGGCACCACCTATTGTCTTTTGCCTGCAGTAGGGGCCCACTGGACTAGCCAGCAAGCAGCTGCAGCAGTAGCAGCAAATAAACAGGTAATCTTTTCAACACTGAACCCTGGTGGTGCACTTAATATATGCTACCAGATAGGGGACATATCAGATATTAAACTGGTATAAACAGACACCACATTTGATACCAGCCAAAAGGAAGAATGAGAAGTGATAACTGTGAAAGGGGAGGAACCAACGCTGTCCCCTTCACATGCACCATCACTACTTGTAGGAAGGGAGGCTGGCTGGGTGGCAGTCACCCACCAGTACACACAGCAGGCCCTAAACCCATATCATTATTGCTAAGCAGGAAGATGGGAGTCCATTTCACTCTGATGGACCATTTTTAAATGCAATCCATAACCTGGCTTTGGCAGGAACCCTTCTTACTCATCCTACTTACATTTGATACTGGGTTTAGGATCTGCATAGGAAACACACACACACACACATACACACACAAGCACACACTTACCTGTGTTGCCTGCTGACGCCTCCTTGGCTGTCCCCAAACGGTATAAAACCAACAGCCACGGGAAGCTGTAAGGATAGAGGACATACCTGCATCCTATTGGACTCACTTGTCTTGGTTAAATCCAGCTTATTTGAAAACCTATGGTGCTGCTGCTTCTGCTCATGGCAGTGCTGCTTCTGACAAGGCTGTTCTTTGGTGGGCCTAGGTGACATCACAATCTCCATGGTTACATACACAACAAAGGTCAGATGTTGTTTACACCAGGCCATGCCAGTGGTATTGAGTAGCATATCACAGTGCTAAGGGTCCTGGATGCAACAATCTTTCAATGGGGAATAGCCGCACTGAGTTTGTCAAGTGCACCCATGTTTGCAACTCCAACAATACACACATATGTATGTATGTATGTATGTATGTATGTATGTATGTATGTGTATCTATATCTATATCTATATCTATGTGTATCTATCTATCTATCTATCTATCTATCTCTTTCTCTCTCTCTATATGTATATATATATATATATATATATATATATATAATTTTTTTTTCTTTTAAATATATATATATATATATATATACATATATATATAGAGAGAGAGAGATGGAAATACTTTTTTAAACATGTTTTCACCTTTTTTTTTAACCTTCTTTTTTTCTTCTCTCCATGTTTTCCTTCTTTCCTCCTTTTTTCCTATGCTGCTGCTTCTTATTTTTCTTCTTTTTCAGACCCTATCATTGCACTATTGCTTATTCAATACCACCAGCAGATGGAGACACTATATTACAACATTAGTTGTGAGCAGCAGTTTGTACAAACAAATGCCTCATAGCTGATGTCCTATCCATTATTGCAATGGATGGTTGGCTGGCAACATTTGTTTTTATTATTCCAATACCACAGTACCAATGCATGGTCAATCAACAGCAATGACACCCCCATGTCAATTAACAAGATTCAGCACCCACTACCTGAAAGACAGCTACCTATCATGTCATGTCCAACCTGCACAGGTGTGCTGGTTGCTGAGCTTATTCAATTAAAGAGGACATTCAGCAGCAGCAGTCCTGTGCCTGGTCGCTCCAACAGGGGCCAGACACAAGCGGCACCACCTATTGTCTTTTGCCTGCAGTAGGGGCCCACTGGACTAGCCAGCAAGCAGCTGCAGCAGTAGCAACAAATAAACAGGTATTCTTTCCAACACTGAACCCTGGTGGTGCACTTAATATATGCTACCAGATAGGGGACATATCAGATATTAAACTGATATAAACAGACACCACATTTGATACCAGCCAAAAGGAAGAATGAGAAGTGATAACTGTGAAAGGGGAGGAACCAACGCTGTCCCCTTCACATGCACCATCACTACTTGTAGGAAGGGAGGCTGGCTGGCAGCCTCCCATACACACTCTGGCTGGGTGGCAGTCACCCACCAGTACACACAGCAGGCCCTAAACCCATATCATTATTGCTAAGCAGGAAGATGGGAGTCCATTTCACTCTGATGGACCATTTTTAAATGCAATCCATAACCTGGCTTTGGCAGGAACCCTTCTTACTCCTCCTACTTGCATTTGATACTGGGTTTAGGATCTGCATAGGAAACACACACACACACACACACACACACACAAGCACACACTTACCTGTGTTGCCTGCTGACGCCTCCTTGGCTGTCCCCAAACGGTATAAAACCAACAGCCACGGGAAACTGTAAGGATAGAGGACATACCTGCATCCTATTGGACTCACTTGTCTTGGTTAAATCCAGCTTATTTGAAAACCTATGGATCTGCTGCTTCTGCTCATGGCAGTGCTGCTTCTGACAAGGCTGTTCTTTGGTGGGCCTAGGTGACATCACAATCTCCATGGTTACATACACAACAAAGGTCAGATGTTGTTTACACCTGGCCATGCCAGTGGTATTGAGTAGCATATCACACTGCTAAGGGTCCTGGATGTAACAATCTTTCAATGGGGAATAGCCGCACTGAGTTTGTCAAGTGCACCCATGTTTGCAACTCCAACAATACACACATATGTATGTATGTATGTATGTATCTATCTATCTATCTATCTATCGATCTATCTCTTTCTCTCTTTCTATATGTATATATATATATATATATATATATATATATATAATTTTTTTTCTTTTAAATATATATATATATATATATATATACATATATAGAGAGAGAGAGAGATGGAAATACTTTTTTAAACATGTTTTCACCTTTTTTTTTAACCTTCTTTTTTTCTTCTCTCCATGTTTTCCTTCTTTCCTCCTTTTTTCCTATGCTGCTGCTTCTTATTTTTCTTCTTTTTCAGACCCTATCATTGCACTATTGCTTATTCAATACCACCAGCAGATGGAGACACTATATTACAACATTAGTTGTGAGCAGCAGTTTGTACAAACAAATGCCTCATAGCTGATGTCCTATCCATTATTGCAATGGATGGTTGGCTGGCAACATTTGTTTTTATTATTCCAATACCACAGTACCAATGCATGGTCAATCAACAGCAATGACACCCCCATGTCAATTAACAAGATTCAGCACCCACTACCTGAAAGACAGCTACCTATCATGTCATGTTCAACCTGCACAGGTGTGCTGGTTGCTGAGCTTATTCAATTAAAGAGGACATTCAGCAGCAGCAGTCCTGTGCCTGGTCGCTCCAACAGGGGCCAGACACAAGCGGCACCACCTATTGTCTTTTGCCTGCAGTAGGGGCCCACTGGACTAGCCAGCAAACAGCTGCAGCAGCAAATAAACAGGTAATTTTTCTTTCCAACACTGAACCTTGGTGGTGCACTTAATATATGCTACCAGATAGGGGACATATCAGATATTAAACTGATATAAACAGACACCACATTTGATACCAGCCAAAAGGAAGAATGAGAAGTGATAACTGTGAAAGGGGAGGAACCAACGCTGTCCCCTTCACATGCACCATCACTACTTGTAGGAAGGGAGGCTGGGTGGCAGTCACCCACTAGTACACACAGCAGGCCCTAAACCCATATCATTATTGCTAAGCAGGAAGATGGGAGTCCATTTCACTCTGATGGACCATTTTTAAATGGAATCCATAACCTGGCTTTGGCAGGAAACCTTCTTACTCCTCCTACTTGCATTTGATACTGGGTTTAGGATCTGCATAGGAAATACACACGCACACACACACACACACACACACAAGCACACACTTACCTGTGTTGCCTGCTGATGCCTCCTTGGCTGTCCCCAAACAGTATAAAACCAACAGCCACGGGAAACTGTAAAGATAGAGGACATACCTGCATCCTATTGGACTCACTTGTCTTGGTTAAATCCAGCTTATTTGAAAACCTATGGTGCTGCTGCTTGTGCTCATGGCAGTGCTGCTTCTGACAAGGCTGTTCTTTGGTGGGCCTAGGTGACATCACAATCTCCATGGTTACATACGCAACAAAGGTCAGATGTTGTTTACATCTGGCCATGCCAGTGGTATTGAGTAGCATATCACAGTGCTAAGGGTCCTGGATGCAACAATCTTTCAATGGGGAATAGCCGCACTGAGTTTGTCAAGTGCACCCATGTTTGCAACTCCAACAATACACACTTATGTATGTATGTATGTATGTATGTATGTATGTGTATCTATATCTATGTATGTGTATCTATGTGTATCTATGTGTATCTATCTATATCTATCTATATCTATCTATCTATCTATCTATCTATCTATCTATCTATCTCTTTCACTCTCTCTTTATGTATATATATATTTTTTTTCTTTTTCTTTTATATATATATATATACATATATAGAGAGAGAGATGGAAATATTTTTTTAAACATGTTTTCACCTTTTTTTTTAACCTTCTTTTTTTCTTCTCTCCATGTTTTCCTTCTTTCCTCCTTTTTTCCTATGCTGCTGCTTCTTATTTTTCTTCTTTTTCAGACCCTATCATTGCACTATTGCTTATTCAATACCACCAGCAGATGGAGACACTATATTACAACATTAGTTGTGAGCAGCAGTTTGTACAAACAAATGCCTCATAGCTGATGTCCTATCCATTATTGCAATGGATGGTTGGCTGGCAACATTTGTTTTTATTATTCCAATACCACAGTACCAATGCATGGTCAATCAACAGCAATGACACCCCCATGTCAATTAACAAGATTCAGCACCCACTACCTGAAAGACAGCTACCTATCATGTCATGTCCAACCTGCACAGGTGTGCTGGTTGCTGAGCTTATTCAATTAAAGAGGACATTCAGCAGCAGCAGCAGTCCTGTGCCTGGTCGCTCCAACAGGGGCCAGACACAAGCGGCACCACCTATTGTCTTTTGCCTGCAGTAGGGGCCCACTGGACTAGCCAGCAAGCAGCTGCAGCAGTAGCAGCAAATAAACAGGTAATCTTTCCAACACTGAACCCTGGTGGTGCACTTAATATATGCTACCAGATAGGGGACATATCAGATATTAAACTGATATAAACAGACACCACATTTGATACCAGCCAAAAGGAAGAATGAGAAGTGATAACTGTGAAAGGGGAGGAACCAACGCTGTCCCCTTCACATGCACCATCACTACTTGTAGGAAGGGAGGCTGGCTGGCAGCCTCCCATACACACTCTGGCTGGGTGGCAGTCACCCACCAGTACACACAGCAGACCCTAAACCCATATCATTATTGCTAAGCAGGAAGATGGGAGTCCATTTCACTCTGATGGACCATTTTTAAATGCAATCCATAACCTGGCTTTGGCAGGAACCCTTCTTACTCCTTCTACTTACATTTGATACTGGGTTTAGGATCTGCATAGGAAACACACACACACACAAGCACACACTTACCTGTGTTGCCTGCTGACGCCTCCTTGGCTGTCCCCAAACGGTATAAAACCAACAGCCACGGGAAGCTGTAAGGATAGAGGACATACCTGCATCCTATTGGACTCACTTGTCTTGGTTAAATCCAGCTTATTTGAAAACCTATGGATCTGCTGCTTCTGCTCATGGCAGTGCTGCTTCTGACAATGCTGTTCTTTGGTGGGCCTAGGTGACATCACAATCTCCATGGTTACATACACAACAAAGGTCAGATGTTGTTTACACCTGGCCATGCCAGTGGTATTGAGTAGCATATCACAGTGCTAAGGGTCCTGGATGCAACAATCTTTCAATGGGGAATAGCCGCACTGAGTTTGTCAAGTGCACCCATGTTTGCAACTCCAACAATACACACATATGTATGTTTGTATGTATGTATGTATGTATGTATGTATCTATCTATCTATCTCTCTTTCTATATGTATATATATATATATATATATATATATATATATATAATTTTTTTTTCTTTTAAATATATATATATATATATATATATATACATATATAGAGAGAGAGAGAGATGGAAATACTTTTTTAAACATGTTTTCACCTTTTTTTTTAACCTTCTTTTTTTCTTCTCTCCATGTTTTCCTTCTTTCCTCCTTTTTTCCTATGCTGCTGCTTCTTATTTTTCTTCTTTTTCAGACCCTATCATTGCACTATTGCTTATTCAATACCACCAGCAGATGGAGACACTATATTACAACATTAGTTGTGAGCAGCAGTTTGTACAAACAAATGCCTCATAGCTGATGTCCTATCCATTATTGCAATGGATGGTTGGCTGGCAACATTTGTTTTTATTATTCCAATACCACAGTACCAATGCATGGTCAATCAACAGCAATGACACCCCCATGTCAATTAACAAGATTCAGCACCCACTACCTGAAAGACAGCTACCTATCATGTCATGTTCAACCTGCACAGGTGTGCTGGTTGCTGAGCTTATTCAATTAAAGAGGACATTCAGCAGCAGCAGTCCTGTGCCTGGTCGCTCCAACAGTGGCCAGACACAAGCGGCACCACCTATTGTCTTTTGCCTGCAGTAGGGGCCCACTGGACTAGCCAGCAAGCAGCTGCAGCAGTAGTAAATAAACAGGTAATCTTTCTTTCCAACACTGAACCCTGGTGGTGCACTTAATATATGCTACCAGATAGGGGACATATCAGATATTAAACTGATATAAACAGACACCACATTTGATACCAGCCAAAAGGAAGAATGAGAAGTGATAACTGTGAAAGGGGAGGAACCAACGCTGTCCCCTTCACATGCACCATCACTACTTGTAGGAAGGGAGGCTGGCTGGCAGCCTCCCATACACACTCTGGCTGGGTGGCAGTCACCCACCAGTACACACAGCAGGCCCTAAACCCATATCATTATTGCTAAGCAGGAAGATGGGAGTCCATTTCACTCTGATGGACCATTTTTAAATGCAATCCATAACCTGGCTTTGGCAGGAACCCTTCTTACTCCTCCTACTTGCATTTGATACTGGGTTTAGGATCTGCATAGGAAACACACACACACACACACACACACACACACACACACACACACACAAGCACACACTTACCTGTGTTGCCTGCTGACGCCTCCTTGGCTGTCCCCAAACGGTATAAAACCAACAGCCACGGGAAGCTGTAAGGATAGAGGACATACCTGCATCCTATTGGACTCACTTGTCTTGGTTAAATCCAGCTTATTTGAAAACTTATGGTGCTGCTGCTTCTGATCATGGCAGTGCTGCTTCTGACAAGGCTGTTCTTTGGTGGGCCTAGGTGACATCACAATCTCCATGGTTACATACACAACAAAGGTCAGATGTTGTTTACACCTGGCCATGCCAGTGGTATTGAGTAGCATATCACAGTGCTAAGGGTCCTGGATGCAACAATCTTTCAATGGGGAATAGCCGCACTGAGTTTGTCAAGTGCACCCATGTTTGCAACTCCAACAATACACACATAAGTATGTATGTATGTTGTATGTATGTATGTATGTATGTGTATCTATCTATCTATCTATCTATCTATCTCTTTCTCTCTCTCTATATGTATATATATATATATATATATATATATATAATTTATTTTTCTTTTAAATATATATATATATATATATATATATATATATATATATATACATATATAGAGAGAGAGAGATGGAAATACATTTTTTAAACATGTTTTCACCCTTTTTTTACCTTCTTTTTTTCTTCTCTCCATGTTTTCCTTCTTTCCTCCTTTTTTCCTATGCTGCTGCTTCTTATTTTTCTTCTTTTTCAGACCCTATCATTGCACTATTGCTTATTCAATACCACCAGCAGATGGAGACACTATATTACAACATTAGTTGTGAGCAGCAATTTGTACAAACAAATGCCTCATAGCTGATGTCCTATCCATTATTGCAATGGATGGCTGGCTGGCTACATTTGTTTTAATTATTCCAATACCACAGTACCAATGCATGGTCAATTAACAAGATTCAGCACCCACTACCTGAAAGACAGCTACCTATCATGTCATGTCCAACCTGCACAGGTGTGCTGGTTGCTGAGCTTATTCAATTAAAGAGGACATTCAGCAGCAGCAGTCCTGTGCCTGGTCGCTCCAACAGGGGCCAGACACAAGCGGCACCACCTATTGTCTTTTGCCTGCAGTAGGGGCCCACTGGACTAGCCAGCAAGCAGCTGCAGCAAATAAACAGGTAATCTTTCTTTCCAACACTGAACCCTGGTGGTGCACTTAATATATGCTACCAGATAGGGGACATATCAGATATTAAACTGATATAAACAGACACCACATTTGATACCAGCCAAAAGGAAGAATGAGAAGTGATAACTGTGAAAGGGGAGGAACCAACGCTGTCCCCTTCACATGCACCATCACTACTTGTAGGAAGGGAGGCTGGCTGGCAGCCTCCCATACACACTCTGGCTGGGTGGCAGTCACCCACCAGTACACACAGCAGACCATAAACCCATATCATTATTGCTAAGCAGGAAGATGGGAGTCCATTTCACTCTGATGGACCATTTTTAAATGCAATCCATAACCTGGCTTTGGCAGGAACCCTTCTTACTCCTCCTACTTACATTTGATACTGGGTTTAGGATCTGCATAGGAAACACACACACACACAAGCACACACTTACCTGTGTTGCCTGCTGACGCCTCCTTGGCTGTCCCCAAACGGTATAAAACCAACAGCCACGGGAAGCTGTAAGGATAGAGGACATACCTGCATCCTATTGGACTCACTTGTCTTGGTTAAATCCAGCTTATTTGAAAACCTACGGTGCTGCTGCTTCTGCTCATGGCAGTGCTGCTTCTGACAAGGCTGTTCTTTGGTGGGCCTAGGTGACATCACAATCTCCATGGTTACATACACAACAAAGGTCAGATGTTGTTTACACCAGGCCATCCCAGTGGTATTGAGTAGCATATCACAGCGCTAAGGGTCCTGGATGCAACAATCTTTCAATGGGGAATAGCCGCACTGAGTTTGTCAAGTGCACCCATGTTTGCAACTCCAACAATACACACATATGTATGTTTGTATGTATGTATGTATGTATGTATGTATCTATCTATCTATCTCTCTTTCTATATGTATATATATATATATATATATATATATATATAATTTTTTTTTCTTTTAAATATATATATATATATATATATATATATATATATATACATATATAGAGAGAGAGAGAGATGGAAATACTTTTTTAAACATGTTTTCACCTTTTTTTTTAACCTTCTTTTTTTCTTCTCTCCATGTTTTCCTTCTTTCCTCCTTTTTTCCTATGCTGCTGCTTCTTATTTTTCTTCTTTTTCAGACCCTATCATTGCACTATTGCTTATTCAATACCACCAGCAGATGGAGACACTATATTACAACATTAGTTGTGAGCAGCAGTTTGTACAAACAAATGCCTCATAGCTGATGTCCTATCCATTATTGCAATGGATGGTTGGCTGGCAACATTTGCTTTTATTATTCCAATACCACAGTACCAATGCATGGTCAATCAACAGCAATGACACCCCCATGTCAATTAACAAGATTCAGCACCCACTACCTGAAAGACAGCTACCTATCATGTCATGTTCAACCTGCACAGGTGTGCTGGTTGCTGAGCTTATTCAATTAAAGAGGACATTCAGCAGCAGCAGTCCTGTGCCTGGTCGCTCCAACAGGGGCCAGACACAAGCGGCACCACCTATTGTCTTTTGCCTGCAGTAGGGGCCCACTGGACTAGCCAGCAAGCAGCTGCAGCAGTAAATAAACAGGTAATCTTTCTTTCCAACACTGAACCCTGGTGGTGCACTTAATATATGCTACCAGATAGGGGACATATCAGATATTAAACTGATATAAACAGACACCACATTTGATACCAGCCAAAAGGAAGAATGAGAAGTGATAACTGTGAAAGGGGAGGAACCAACGCTGTCCCCTTCACATGCACCATCACTACTTGTAGGAAGGGAGGCTGGCTGGCAGCCTCCCATACACACTCTGGCTGGGTGGCAGTCACCCACCAGTACACACAGCAGACCCTAAACCCATATCATTATTGCTAAGCAGGAAGATGGGAGTCCATTTCACTCTGATGGACCATTTTTAAATGCAATCCATAACCTGGCTTTGGCAGGAACCCTTCTTACTCCTCCTACTTGCATTTGATACTGGGTTTAGGATCTGCATAGGAAACACACACACACACACACAAGCACACAATTACCTGTGTTGCCTGCTGACGCCTCCTTGGCTGTCCCCAAACGGTATAAAACCAACAGCCACGGGAAGCTGTAAGGATAGAGGACATACCTGCATCCTATTGGACTCACTTGTCTTGGTTAAATCCAGCTTATTTGAAAACCTATGGATCTGCTGCTTCTGCTCATGGCAGTGCTGCTTCTGACAAGGCTGTTCTTTGGTGGGCCTAGGTGACATCACAATCTCCATGGTTACATACACAACAAAGGTCAGATGTTGTTTACACCTGGCCATGCCAGTGGTATTGAGTAGCATATCACAGTGCTAAGGGTCCTGGATGCAACAATCTTTCAATGGGGAATAGCCGCACTGAGTTTGTCAAGTGCACCCATGTTTGCAACTCCAACAATACACACATATGTATGTATGTATGTATGTATGTATGTATGTATCTATCTATCTATCTCTCTTTCTATATGTATATATATATATATATATATATATATATTTTTCTTTTAAATATATATATATATATATATACATATATAGAGAGAGAGAGAGATGGAAATACTTTTTTAAACATGTTTTCACCTTTTTTTTTAACCTTCTTTTTTTCTTCTCTCCATGTTTTCCTTCTTTCCTCCTTTTTTCCTATGCTGCTGCTTCTTATTTTTCTTCTTTTTCAGACCCTATCATTGCACTATTGCTTATTCAATACCACCAGCAGATGGAGACACTATATTACAACATTAGTTGTGAGCAGCAGTTTGTACAAACAAATGCCTCATAGCTGATGTCCTATCCATTATTGCAATGGATGGTTGGCTGGCAACATTTGTTTTTATTATTCCAATACCACAGTACCAATGCATGGTCAATCAACAGCAATGACACCCCCATGTCAATTAACAAGATTCAGCACCCACTACCTGAAAGACAGCTACCTATCATGTCATGTTCAACCTGCACAGGTGTGCTGGTTGCTGAGCTTATTCAATTAAAGAGGACATTCAGCAGCAGCAGTCCTGTGCCTGGTCGCTCCAACAGTGGCCAGACACAAGCGGCACCACCTATTGTCTTTTGCCTGCAGTAGGGGCCCACTGGACTAGCCAGCAAGCAGCTGCAGCAGTAGTAAATAAACAGGTAATCTTTCTTTCCAACACTGAACCCTGGTGGTGCACTTAATATATGCTACCAGATAGGGGACATATCAGATATTAAACTGATATAAACAGACACCACATTTGATACCAGCCAAAAGGAAGAATGAGAAGTGATAACTGTGAAAGGGGAGGAACCAACGCTGTCCCCTTCACATGCACCATCACTACTTGTAGGAAGGGAGGCTGGCTGGCAGCCTCCCATACACACTCTGGCTGGGTGGCAGTCACCCACCAGTACACACAGCAGGCCCTAAACCCATATCATTATTGCTAAGCAGGAAGATGGGAGTCCATTTCACTCTGATGGACCATTTTTAAATGCAATCCATAACCTGGCTTTGGCAGGAACCCTTCTTACTCCTCCTACTTGCATTTGATACTGGGTTTAGGATCTGCATAGGAAACACACACACACACACACACACACACAAGCACACACTTACCTGTGTTGCCTGCTGACGCCTCCTTGGCTGTCCCCAAACGGTATAAAACCAACAGCCACGGGAAGCTGTAAGGATAGAGGACATACCTGCATCCTATTGGACTCACTTGTCTTGGTTAAATCCAGCTTATTTGAAAACTTATGGTGCTGCTGCTTCTGATCATGGCAGTGCTGCTTCTGACAAGGCTGTTCTTTGGTGGGCCTAGGTGACATCACAATCTCCATGGTTACATACACAACAAAGGTCAGATGTTGTTTACACCTGGCCATGCCAGTGGTATTGAGTAGCATATCACAGTGCTAAGGGTCCTGGATGCAACAATCTTTCAATGGGGAATAGCCGCACTGAGTTTGTCAAGTGCACCCATGTTTGCAACTCCAACAATACACACATATGTATGTATGTATGTTGTATGTATGTATGTATGTATGTGTATCTATCTATCTATCTATCTATCTCTTTCTCTCTCTCTATATGTATGTATATATATATATATATATATATATATATAATTTATTTTTCTTTTAAATATATATATATATATATATATATATATATATACATATATAGAGAGAGAGAGATGGAAATACTTTTTTAAACATGTTTTCACCCTTTTTTTACCTTCTTTTTTTCTTCTCTCCATGTTTTCCTTCTTTCCTCCTTTTTTCCTATGCTGCTGCTTCTTATTTTTCTTCTTTTTCAGACCCTATCATTGCACTATTGCTTATTCAATACCACCAGCAGATGGAGACACTATATTACAACATTAGTTGTGAGCAGCAATTTGTACAAACAAATGCCTCATAGCTGATGTCCTATCCATTATTGCAATGGATGGCTGGCTGGCAACATTTGTTTTAATTATTCCAATACCACAGTACCAATGCATGGTCAATTAACAAGATTCAGCACCCACTACCTGAAAGACAGCTACCTATCATGTCATGTCCAACCTGCACAGGTGTGCTGGTTGCTGAGCTTATTCAATTAAAGAGGACATTCAGCAGCAGCAGTCCTGTGCCTGGTCGCTCCAACAGGGGCCAGACACAAGCGGCACCACCTATTGTCTTTTGCCTGCAGTAGGGGCCCACTGGACTAGCCAGCAAGCAGCTGCAGCAAATAAACAGGTAATCTTTCTTTCCAACACTGAACCCTGGTGGTGCACTTAATATATGCTACCAGATAGGGGACATATCAGATATTAAACTGATATAAACAGACACCACATTTGATACCAGCCAAAAGGAAGAATGAGAAGTGATAACTGTGAAAGGGGAGGAACCAACGCTGTCCCCTTCACATGCACCATCACTACTTGTAGGAAGGGAGGCTGGCTGGCAGCCTCCCATACACACTCTGGCTGGGTGGCAGTCACCCACCAGTACACACAGCAGACCATAAACCCATATCATTATTGCTAAGCAGGAAGATGGGAGTCCATTTCACTCTGATGGACCATTTTTAAATGCAATCCATAACCTGGCTTTGGCAGGAACCCTTCTTACTCCTCCTACTTGCATTTCATACTGGGTTTAGGATCTGCATAGGAAACACACACACACACACAAGCACACACTTACCTGTGTTGCCTGCTGACGCCTCCTTGGCTGTCCCCAAACGGTATAAAACCAACAGCCACGGGAAGCTGTAAGGATAGAGGACATACCTGCATCCTATTGGACTCACTTGTCTTGGTTAAATCCAGCTTATTTGAAAACCTATGGATCTGCTGCTTCTGCTCATGGCAGTGCTGCTTCTGACAAGGCTGTTCTTTGGTGGGCCTAGGTGACATCACAATCTCCATGGTTACATACACAACAAAGGTCAGATGTTGTTTACACCTGGCCATGCCAGTGGTATTGAGTAGCATATCACACTGCTAAGGGTCCTGGATGCAACAATCTTTCAATGGGGAATAGCCGCACTGAGTTTGTCAAGTGCACCCATGTTTGCAACTCCAACAATACACACATATGTATGTATGTATGTATCTATCTATCTATCTATCTATCTATCTCTTTCTATCTCTTTCTCTCTTTCTTTATGTATATATATATATATATATATATATATATAATTTTTTTTTCTTTTAAATATATATATATATATATATATATATATATATATGTATATACATATATATAGAGAGAGAGAGATGGAAATACTTTTTTAAACATGTTTTCACCTTTTTTTTTAACCTTCTTTTTTTCTTCTCTCCATGTTTTCCTTCTTTCCTCCTTTTTTCCTATGCTGCTGCTTCTTATTTTTCTTCTTTTTCAGACCCTATCATTGCACTATTGCTTATTCAATACCACCAGCAGATGGAGACACTATATTACAACATTAGTTGTGAGCAGCAATTTGTACAAACAAATGCCTCATAGCTGATGTCCTATCCATTATTGCAATGGATGGCTGGCTGGCAACATTTGTTTTAATTATTCCAATACCACAGTACTAATGCATGGTCAATCAACAGCAATGACACCCCCATGTCAATTAACAAGATTCAGCACCCACTACCTGAAAGACAGCTACCTATCATGTCATGTTCAACCTGCACAGGTGTGCTGGTTGCTGAGCTTATTCAATTAAAGAGGACATTCAGCAGCAGCAGTCCTGTGCCTGGTCGCTCCAACAGGGGCCAGACACAAGCGGCACCACCTATTGTCTTTTGCCTGCAGTAGGGGCCCACTGGACTAGCCAGCAAGCAGCTGCAGCAGTAAATAAACAGGTAATCTTTCTTTCCAACACTGAACCCTGGTGGTGCACTTAATATATGCTACCAGATAGGGGACATATCAGATATTAAACTGATATAAACAGACACCACATTTGATACCAGCCAAAAGGAAGAATGAGAAGTGATAACTGTGAAAGGGGAGGAACCAACGCTGTCCCCTTCACATGCACCATCACTACTTGTAGGAAGGGAGGCTGGCTGGCAGCCTCCCATACACACTCTGGCTGGGTGGCAGTCACCCACCAGTACACACAGCAGGCCCTAAACCAATATCATTATTGCTAAGCAGGAAGATGGGAGTCCATTTCACTCTGATGGACCATTTTTAAATGCAATCCATAACCTGGCTTTGGCAGGAACCCTTCTTACTCCTCCTACTTACATTTGATACTGGGTTTAGGATCTGCATAGGAAACACACACACACACACAAGCACACACTTACCTGTGTTGCCTGCTGACGCCTCCTTGGCTGTCCCCAAACGGTATAAAACCAACAGCCACGGGAAGCTGTAAGGATAGAGGACATACCTGCATCCTATTGGACTCACTTGTCTTGGTTAAATCCAGCTTATTTGAAAACCTACGGTGCTGCTGCTTCTGCTCATGGCAGTGCTGCTTCTGACAAGGCTGTTCTTTGGTGGGCCTAGGTGACATCACAATCTCCATGGTTACATACACAACAAAGGTCAGATGTTGTTTACACCAGGCCATCCCAGTGGTATTGAGTAGCATATCACAGCGCTAAGGGTCCTGGATGCAACAATCTTTCAATGGGGAATAGCCGCACTGAGTTTGTCAAGTGCACCCATGTTTGCAACTCCAACAATACACACATATGTATGTTTGTATGTATGTATGTATGTATGTATGTATCTATCTATCTATCTCTCTTTCTATATGTATATATATATATATATATATATATATATAATTTTTTTTTCTTTTAAATATATATATATATATATATATATATATATACATATATAGAGAGAGAGAGAGATGGAAATACTTTTTTAAACATGTTTTCACCTTTTTTTTTAACCTTCTTTTTTTCTTCTCTCCATGTTTTCCTTCTTTCCTCCTTTTTTCCTATGCTGCTGCTTCTTATTTTTCTTCTTTTTCAGACCCTATCATTGCACTATTGCTTATTCAATACCACCAGCAGATGGAGACACTATATTACAACATTAGTTGTGAGCAGCAGTTTGTACAAACAAATGCCTCATAGCTGATGTCCTATCCATTATTGCAATGGATGGTTGGCTGGCAACATTTGCTTTTATTATTCCAATACCACAGTACCAATGCATGGTCAATCAACAGCAATGACACCCCCATGTCAATTAACAAGATTCAGCACCCACTACCTGAAAGACAGCTACCTATCATGTCATGTTCAACCTGCACAGGTGTGCTGGTTGCTGAGCTTATTCAATTAAAGAGGACATTCAGCAGCAGCAGTCCTGTGCCTGGTCGCTCCAACAGGGGCCAGACACAAGCGGCACCACCTATTGTCTTTTGCCTGCAGTAGGGGCCCACTGGACTAGCCAGCAAGCAGCTGCAGCAGTAAATAAACAGGTAATCTTTCTTTCCAACACTGAACCCTGGTGGTGCACTTAATATATGCTACCAGATAGGGGACATATCAGATATTAAACTGATATAAACAGACACCACATTTGATACCAGCCAAAAGGAAGAATGAGAAGTGATAACTGTGAAAGGGGAGGAACCAACGCTGTCCCCTTCACATGCACCATCACTACTTGTAGGAAGGGAGGCTGGCTGGCAGCCTCCCATACACACTCTGGCTGGGTGGCAGTCACCCACCAGTACACACAGCAGACCCTAAACCCATATCATTATTGCTAAGCAGGAAGATGGGAGTCCATTTCACTCTGATGGACCATTTTTAAATGCAATCCATAACCTGGCTTTGGCAGGAACCCTTCTTACTCCTCCTACTTGCATTTGATACTGGGTTTAGGATCTGCATAGGAAACACACACACACACACACACAAGCACACAATTACCTGTGTTGCCTGCTGACGCCTCCTTGGCTGTCCCCAAACGGTATAAAACCAACAGCCACGGGAAGCTGTAAGGATAGAGGACATACCTGCATCCTATTGGACTCACTTGTCTTGGTTAAATCCAGCTTATTTGAAAACCTATGGATCTGCTGCTTCTGCTCATGGCAGTGCTGCTTCTGACAAGGCTGTTCTTTGGTGGGCCTAGGTGACATCACAATCTCCATGGTTACATACACAACAAAGGTCAGATGTTGTTTACACCTGGCCATGCCAGTGGTATTGAGTAGCATATCACAGTGCTAAGGGTCCTGGATGCAACAATCTTTCAATGGGGAATAGCCGCACTGAGTTTGTCAAGTGCACCCATGTTTGCAACTCCAACAATACACACATATGTATGTATGTATGTATGTATGTATGTATGTATGTATCTATCTATCTATCTATCTCTCTTTCTATATGTATATATATATATATATTTTTTTTTTTTTCTTTTAAATATATATATATATATATACATATATAGAGAGAGAGAGAGATGGAAATACTTTTTTAAACATGTTTTCACCTTTTTTTTTAACCTTCTTTTTTTCTTCTCTCCATGTTTTCCTTCTTTCCTCCTTTTTTCCTATGCTGCTGCTTCTTATTTTTCTTCTTTTTCAGACCCTATCATTGCACTATTGCTTATTCAATACCACCAGCAGATGGAGACACTATATTACAACATTAGTTGTGAGCAGCAGTTTGTACAAACAAATGCCTCATAGCTGATGTCCTATCCATTATTGCAATGGATGGTTGGCTGGCAACATTTGTTTTTATTATTCCAATACCACAGTACCAATGCATGGTCAATCAACAGCAATGACACCCCCATGTCAATTAACAAGATTCAGCACCCACTACCTGAAAGACAGCTACCTATCATGTCATGTTCAACCTGCACAGGTGTGCTGGTTGCTGAGCTTATTCAATTAAAGAGGACATTCAGCAGCAGCAGTCCTGTGCCTGGTCGCTCCAACAGTGGCCAGACACAAGCGGCACCACCTATTGTCTTTTGCCTGCAGTAGGGGCCCACTGGACTAGCCAGCAAGCAGCTGCAGCAGTAGTAAATAAACAGGTAATCTTTCTTTCCAACACTGAACCCTGGTGGTGCACTTAATATATGCTACCAGATAGGGGACATATCAGATATTAAACTGATATAAACAGACACCACATTTGATACCAGCCAAAAGGAAGAATGAGAAGTGATAACTGTGAAAGGGGAGGAACCAACGCTGTCCCCTTCACATGCACCATCACTACTTGTAGGAAGGGAGGCTGGCTGGCAGCCTCCCATACACACTCTGGCTGGGTGGCAGTCACCCACCAGTACACACAGCAGGCCCTAAACCCATATCATTATTGCTAAGCAGGAAGATGGGAGTCCATTTCACTCTGATGGACCATTTTTAAATGCAATCCATAACCTGGCTTTGGCAGGAACCCTTCTTACTCCTCCTACTTGCATTTGATACTGGGTTTAGGATCTGCATAGGAAACACACACACACACACACACACACACACACAAGCACACACTTACCTGTGTTGCCTGCTGACGCCTCCTTGGCTGTCCCCAAACGGTATAAAACCAACAGCCACGGGAAGCTGTAAGGATAGAGGACATACCTGCATCCTATTGGACTCACTTGTCTTGGTTAAATCCAGCTTATTTGAAAACTTATGGTGCTGCTGCTTCTGATCATGGCAGTGCTGCTTCTGACAAGGCTGTTCTTTGGTGGGCCTAGGTGACATCACAATCTCCATGGTTACATACACAACAAAGGTCAGATGTTGTTTACACCTGGCCATGCCAGTGGTATTGAGTAGCATATCACAGTGCTAAGGGTCCTGGATGCAACAATCTTTCAATGGGGAATAGCCGCACTGAGTTTGTCAAGTGCACCCATGTTTGCAACTCCAACAATACACACATATGTATGTATGTATGTATGTTGTATGTATGTATGTATGTATGTGTATCTATCTATCTATCTATCTATCTCTTTCTCTCTCTCTATATGTATATATATATATATATATATATATATATATATATATATATATAATTTATTTTTCTTTTAAATATATATATATATATATATATATATATATATATATATATATACATATATAGAGAGAGAGAGATGGAAATACTTTTTTAAACATGTTTTCACCCTTTTTTTACCTTCTTTTTTTCTTCTCTCCATGTTTTCCTTCTTTCCTCCTTTTTTCCTATGCTGCTGCTTCTTATTTTTCTTCTTTTTCAGACCCTATCATTGCACTATTGCTTATTCAATACCACCAGCAGATGGAGACACTATATTACAACATTAGTTGTGAGCAGCAATTTGTACAAACAAATGCCTCATAGCTGATGTCCTATCCATTATTGCAATGGATGGCTGGCTGGCAACATTTGTTTTAATTATTCCAATACCACAGTACCAATGCATGGTCAATTAACAAGATTCAGCACCCACTACCTGAAAGACAGCTACCTATCATGTCATGTCCAACCTGCACAGGTGTGCTGGTTGCTGAGCTTATTCAATTAAAGAGGACATTCAGCAGCAGCAGTCCTGTGCCTGGTCGCTCCAACAGGGGCCAGACACAAGCGGCACCACCTATTGTCTTTTGCCTGCAGTAGGGGCCCACTGGACTAGCCAGCAAGCAGCTGCAGCAAATAAACAGGTAATCTTTCTTTCCAACACTGAACCCTGGTGGTGCACTTAATATATGCTACCAGATAGGGGACATATCAGATATTAAACTGATATAAACAGACACCACATTTGATACCAGCCAAAAGGAAGAATGAGAAGTGATAACTGTGAAAGGGGAGGAACCAACGCTGTCCCCTTCACATGCACCATCACTACTTGTAGGAAGGGAGGCTGGCTGGCAGCCTCCCATACACACTCTGGCTGGGTGGCAGTCACCCACCAGTACACACAGCAGACCATAAACCCATATCATTATTGCTAAGCAGGAAGATGGGAGTCCATTTCACTCTGATGGACCATTTTTAAATGCAATCCATAACCTGGCTTTGGCAGGAACCCTTCTTACTCCTCCTACTTGCATTTGATACTGGGTTTAGGATCTGCATAGGAAACACACACACACACACAAGCACACACTTACCTGTGTTGCCTGCTGACGCCTCCTTGGCTGTCCCCAAACGGTATAAAACCAACAGCCACGGGAAGCTGTAAGGATAGAGGACATACCTGCATCCTATTGGACTCACTTGTCTTGGTTAAATCCAGCTTATTTGAAAACCTATGGATCTGCTGCTTCTGCTCATGGCAGTGCTGCTTCTGACAAGGCTGTTCTTTGGTGGGCCTAGGTGACATCACAATCTCCATGGTTACATACACAACAAAGGTCAGATGTTGTTTACACCTGGCCATGCCAGTGGTATTGAGTAGCATATCACACTGCTAAGGGTCCTGGATGCAACAATCTTTCAATGGGGAATAGCCGCACTGAGTTTGTCAAGTGCACCCATGTTTGCAACTCCAACAATACACACATATGTATGTATGTATGTTGTATGTATGTATGTATGTATGTGTATCTATCTATCTATCTATCTATCTATCTCTTTCTCTCTCTCTATATGTATATATATATATATATATATATATAATTTATTTTTCTTTTAAATATATATATATATATATATATATATATATATATATATATATATACATATATAGAGAGAGAGAGATGGAAATACTTTTTTAAACATGTTTTCACCCTTTTTTTACCTTCTTTTTTTCTTCTCTCCATGTTTTCCTTCTTTCCTCCTTTTTTCCTATGCTGCTGCTTCTTATTTTTCTTCTTTTTCAGACCCTATCATTGCACTATTGCTTATTCAATACCACCAGCAGATGGAGACACTATATTACAACATTAGTTGTGAGCAGCAATTTGTACAAACAAATGCCTCATAGCTGATGTCCTATCCATTATTGCAATGGATGGCTGGCTGGCAACATTTGTTTTAATTATTCCAATACCACAGTACCAATGCATGGTCAATTAACAAGATTCAGCACCCACTACCTGAAAGACAGCTACCTATCATGTCATGTCCAACCTGCACAGGTGTGCTGGTTGCTGAGCTTATTCAATTAAAGAGGACATTCAGCAGCAGCAGTCCTGTGCCTGGTCGCTCCAACAGGGGCCAGACACAAGCGGCACCACCTATTGTCTTTTGCCTGCAGTAGGGGCCCACTGGACTAGCCAGCAAGCAGCTGCAGCAAATAAACAGGTAATCTTTCTTTCCAACACTGAACCCTGGTGGTGCACTTAATATATGCTACCAGATAGGGGACATATCAGATATTAAACTGATATAAACAGACACCACATTTGATACCAGCCAAAAGGAAGAATGAGAAGTGATAACTGTGAAAGGGGAGGAACCAACGCTGTCCCCTTCACATGCACCATCACTACTTGTAGGAAGGGAGGCTGGCTGGCAGCCTCCCATACACACTCTGGCTGGGTGGCAGTCACCCACCAGTACACACAGCAGACCATAAACCCATATCATTATTGCTAAGCAGGAAGATGGGAGTCCATTTCACTCTGATGGACCATTTTTAAATGCAATCCATAACCTGGCTTTGGCAGGAACCCTTCTTACTCCTCCTACTTGCATTTGATACTGGGTTTAGGATCTGCATAGGAAACACACACACACACACAAGCACACACTTACCTGTGTTGCCTGCTGACGCCTCCTTGGCTGTCCCCAAACGGTATAAAACCAACAGCCACGGGAAGCTGTAAGGATAGAGGACATACCTGCATCCTATTGGACTCACTTGTCTTGGTTAAATCCAGCTTATTTGAAAACCTATGGATCTGCTGCTTCTGCTCATGGCAGTGCTGCTTCTGACAAGGCTGTTCTTTGGTGGGCCTAGGTGACATCACAATCTCCATGGTTACATACACAACAAAGGTCAGATGTTGTTTACACCTGGCCATGCCAGTGGTATTGAGTAGCATATCACACTGCTAAGGGTCCTGGATGCAACAATCTTTCAATGGGGAATAGCCGCACTGAGTTTGTCAAGTGCACCCATGTTTGCAACTCCAACAATACACACATATGTATGTATGTATGTTGTATGTATGTATGTATGTATGTGTATCTATCTATCTATCTATCTATCTCTTTCTCTCTCTCTATATGTATATATATATATATATATATATATAATTTTTTTTCTTTTAAATATATATATATATATATATATATATATATATATATATATATATACATATATATATAGAGAGAGAGATGGAAATACTTTTTTAAACATGTTTTCACCTTTTTTTTACCTTCTTTTTTTCTTCTCTCCATGTTTTCCTTCTTTCCTCCTTTTTTCCTATGCTGTTGCTTCTTATTTTTCTTCTTTTTCAGACCCTATCATTGCACTATTGCTTATTCAATACCACCAGCAGATGGAGACACTATATTACAACATTAGTTGTGAGCAGCAGTTTGTACAAACAAATGCCTCATAGTTGATGTCCTATCCATTATTGCAATGGATGGCTGGCTGGCAACATTTGTTTTAATTATTCCAATACCACAGTACCAATGCATGGTCAATTAACAAGATTCAGCACCCACTACCTGAAAGACAGCTACCTATCATGTCATGTCCAACCTGCACAGGTGTGCTGGTTGCTGAGCTTATTCAATTAAAGAGGACATTCAGCAGCAGCAGTCCTGTGCCTGGTCGCTCCAACAGGGGCCAGACACAAGCGGCACCACCTATTGTCTTTTGCCTGCAGTAGGGGCCCACTGGACTAGCCAGCAAGCAGCTGCAGCAGTAAATAAACAGGTAATCTTTCTTTCCAACACTGAACCCTGGTGGTGCACTTAATATATGCTACCAGATAGGAGACATATCAGATAGTAAACTGATATAAACAGACACCACATTTGATACCAGCCAAAAGGAAGAATGAGAAGTGATAACTGTGAAAGGGGAGGAACCAACGCTCTCCCCTTCACATGCACCATCACTACTTGTAGGAAGGGAGGCTGGCTGGCAGCCTCCCATACACACTCTGGCTGGGTGGCAGTCACCCACCAGTACACACAGCAGACCCTAAACCCATATCATTATTGCTAAGCAGGAAGATGGGAGTCCATTTCACTCTGATGGACCATTTTTAAATGCAATCCATAACCTGGCTTTGGCAGGAACCCTTCTTACTCCTCCTACTTGCATTTGATACTGGGTTTAGGATCTGCATAGGAAACACACACACACACACACAAGCACACAATTACCTGTGTTGCCTGCTGACGCCTCCTTGGCTGTCCCCAAACGGTATAAAACCAACAGCCACGGGAAGCTGTAAGGATAGAGGACATACCTGCATCCTATTGGACTCACTTGTCTTGGTTAAATCCAGCTTATTTGAAAACCTATGGATCTGCTGCTTCTGCTCATGGCAGTGCTGCTTCTGACAAGGCTGTTCTTTGGTGGGCCTAGGTGACATCACAATCTCCATGGTTACATACACAACAAAGGTCAGATGTTGTTTACACCTGGCCATGCCAGTGGTATTGAGTAGCATATCACAGTGCTAAGGGTCCTGGATGCAACAATCTTTCAATGGGGAATAGCCGCACTGAGTTTGTCAAGTGCACCCATGTTTGCAACTCCAACAATACACACATATGTATGTATGTATGTATGTATCTATCTATCTATCTATCTATCTATCTATCTCTCTTTCTATATGTATATATATATATATTTTTTTTTTCTTTTAAATATATATATATATATATATATATATATACATATATAGAGAGAGAGAGAGATGGAAATACTTTTTTAAACATGTTTTCACCTTTTTTTTTAACCTTCTTTTTTTCTTCTCTCCATGTTTTCCTTCTTTCCTCCTTTTTTCCTATGCTGCTGCTTCTTATTTTTCTTCTTTTTCAGACCCTATCATTGCACTATTGCTTATTCAATACCACCAGCAGATGGAGACACTATATTACAACATTAGTTGTGAGCAGCAGTTTGTACAAACAAATGCCTCATAGCTGATGTCCTATCCATTATTGCAATGGATGGTTGGCTGGCAACATTTGTTTTTATTATTCCAATACCACAGTACCAATGCATGGTCAATCAACAGCAATGACACCCCCATGTCAATTAACAAGATTCAGCACCCACTACCTGAAAGACAGCTACCTATCATGTCATGTTCAACCTGCACAGGTGTGCTGGTTGCTGAGCTTATTCAATTAAAGAGGACATTCAGCAGCAGCAGTCCTGTGCCTGGTCGCTCCAACAGTGGCCAGACACAAGCGGCACCACCTATTGTCTTTTGCCTGCAGTAGGGGCCCACTGGACTAGCCAGCAAGCAGCTGCAGCAGTAAATAAAAAGGTAATCTTTCTTTCCAACACTGAACCCTGGTGGTGCACTTAATATATGCTACCAGATAGGGGACATATCAGATATTAAACTGATATAAACAGACACCACATTTGATACCAGCCAAAAGGAAGAATGAGAAGTGATAACTGTGAAAGGGGAGGAACCAACGCTGTCCCCTTCACATGCACCATCACTACTTGTAGGAAGGGAGGCTGGCTGGCAGCCTCCCATACACACTCTGGCTGGGTGGCAGTCACCCACCAGTACACACAGCAGACCCTAAACCCATATCATTATTGCTAAGCAGGAAGATGGGAGTCCATTTCACTCTGATGGACCATTTTTAAATGCAATCCATAACCTGGCTTTGGCAGGAACCCTTCTTACTCCTCCTACTTGCATTTGATACTGGGTTTAGGATCTGCATAGGAAACACACACACACACACACAAGCACACACTTACCTGTGTTGCCTGCTGACGCCTCCTTGGCTGTCCCCAAACGGTATAAAACCAACAGCCACGGGAAGCTGTAAGGATAGAGGACATACCTGCATCCTATTGGACTCACTTGTCTTGGTTAAATCCAGCTTATTTGAAAACCTATGGATCTGCTGCTTCTGCTCATGGCAGTGCTGCTTCTGACAAGGCTGTTCTTTGGTGGGCCTAGGTGACATCACAATCTCCATGGTTACATTCACAACAAAGGTCAGATGTTGTTTACACCTGGCCATGCCAGTGGTATTGAGTAGCATATCACACTGCTAAGGGTCCTGGATGCAACAATCTTTCAATGGGGAATAGCCGCACTGAGTTTGTCAAGTGCACCCATGTTTGCAACTCCAACAATACACACATATGTATGTATGTATGTATCTATCTATCTATCTCTCTTTCTATATGTATATATATATATATATTTTTTTTTCTTTTAAATATATATATATATATATATATATATATATATACATATATAGAGAGAGAGAGAGATGGAAATACTTTTTTAAACATGTTTTCACCTTTTTTTTTAACCTTCTTTTTTTCTTCTCTCCATGTTTTCCTTCTTTCCTCCTTTTTTCCTATGCTGCTGCTTCTTATTTTTCTTCTTTTTCAGACCCTATCATTGCACTATTGCTTATTCAATACCACCAGCAGATGGAGACACTATATTACAACATTAGTTGTGAGCAGCAGTTTGTACAAACAAATGCCTCATAGCTGATGTCCTATCCATTATTGCAATGGATGGTTGGCTGGCAACATTTGCTTTTATTATTCCAATACCACAGTACCAATGCATGGTCAATCAACAGCAATGACACCCCCATGTCAATTAACAAGATTCAGCACCCACTACCTGAAAGACAGCTACCTATCATGTCATGTTCAACCTGCACAGGTGTGCTGGTTGCTGAGCTTATTCAATTAAAGAGGACATTCAGCAGCAGCAGTCCTGTGCCTGGTCGCTCCAACAGGGGCCAGACACAAGCGGCACCACCTATTGTCTTTTGCCTGCAGTAGGGGCCCACTGGACTAGCCAGCAAGCAGCTGCAGCAGTAAATAAACAGGTAATCTTTCTTTCCAACACTGAACCCTGGTGGTGCACTTAATATATGCTACCAGATAGGGGACATATCAGATATTAAACTGATATAAACAGACACCACATTTGATACCAGCCAAAAGGAAGAATGAGAAGTGATAACTGTGAAAGGGGAGGAACCAACGCTGTCCCCTTCACATGCACCATCACTACTTGTAGGAAGGGAGGCTGGCTGGCAGCCTCCCATACACACTCTGGCTGGGTGGCAGTCACCCACCAGTACACACAGCAGACCCTAAACCCATATCATTATTGCTAAGCAGGAAGATGGGAGTCCATTTCACTCTGATGGACCATTTTTAAATGCAATCCATAACCTGGCTTTGGCAGGAACCCTTCTTACTCCTCCTACTTGCATTTGATACTGGGTTTAGGATCTGCATAGGAAACACACACACACACACACAAGCACACAATTACCTGTGTTGCCTGCTGACGCCTCCTTGGCTGTCCCCAAACGGTATAAAACCAACAGCCACGGGAAGCTGTAAGGATAGAGGACATACCTGCATCCTATTGGACTCACTTGTCTTGGTTAAATCCAGCTTATTTGAAAACCTATGGATCTGCTGCTTCTGCTCATGGCAGTGCTGCTTCTGACAAGGCTGTTCTTTGGTGGGCCTAGGTGACATCACAATCTCCATGGTTACATACACAACAAAGGTCAGATGTTGTTTACACCTGGCCATGCCAGTGGTATTGAGTAGCATATCACAGTGCTAAGGGTCCTGGATGCAACAATCTTTCAATGGGGAATAGCCGCACTGAGTTTGTCAAGTGCACCCATGTTTGCAACTCCAACAATACACACATATGTATGTATGTATGTATGTATGTATGTATGTATGTATGTATGTATCTATCTATCTATCTATCTATCTATCTATCTATCTCTCTTTCTATATGTATATATATATATATATATATATTTTTTTTTTTTTCTTTTAAATATATATATATATATATACATATATAGAGAGAGAGAGAGATGGAAATACTTTTTTAAACATGTTTTCACCTTTTTTTTTAACCTTCTTTTTTTCTTCTCTCCATGTTTTCCTTCTTTCCTCCTTTTTTCCTATGCTGCTGCTTCTTATTTTTCTTCTTTTTCAGACCCTATCATTGCACTATTGCTTATTCAATACCACCAGCAGATGGAGACACTATATTACAACATTAGTTGTGAGCAGCAGTTTGTACAAACAAATGCCTCATAGCTGATGTCCTATCCATTATTGCAATGGATGGTTGGCTGGCAACATTTGTTTTTATTATTCCAATACCACAGTACCAATGCATGGTCAATCAACAGCAATGACACCCCCATGTCAATTAACAAGATTCAGCACCCACTACCTGAAAGACAGCTACCTATCATGTCATGTTCAACCTGCACAGGTGTGCTGGTTGCTGAGCTTATTCAATTAAAGAGGACATTCAGCAGCAGCAGTCCTGTGCCTGGTCGCTCCAACAGTGGCCAGACACAAGCGGCACCACCTATTGTCTTTTGCCTGCAGTAGGGGCCCACTGGACTAGCCAGCAAGCAGCTGCAGCAGTAGTAAATAAACAGGTAATCTTTCTTTCCAACACTGAACCCTGGTGGTGCACTTAATATATGCTACCAGATAGGGGACATATCAGATATTAAACTGATATAAACAGACACCACATTTGATACCAGCCAAAAGGAAGAATGAGAAGTGATAACTGTGAAAGGGGAGGAACCAACGCTGTCCCCTTCACATGCACCATCACTACTTGTAGGAAGGGAGGCTGGCTGGCAGCCTCCCATACACACTCTGGCTGGGTGGCAGTCACCCACCAGTACACACAGCAGGCCCTAAACCCATATCATTATTGCTAAGCAGGAAGATGGGAGTCCATTTCACTCTGATGGACCATTTTTAAATGCAATCCATAACCTGGCTTTGGCAGGAACCCTTCTTACTCCTCCTACTTGCATTTGATACTGGGTTTAGGATCTGCATAGGAACACACACACACACACACACACACACACACACACAAGCACACACTTACCTGTGTTGCCTGCTGACGCCTCCTTGGCTGTCCCCAAACGGTATAAAACCAACAGCCACGGGAAGCTGTAAGGATAGAGGACATACCTGCATCCTATTGGACTCACTTGTCTTGGTTAAATCCAGCTTATTTGAAAACTTATGGTGCTGCTGCTTCTGATCATGGCAGTGCTGCTTCTGACAAGGCTGTTCTTTGGTGGGCCTAGGTGACATCACAATCTCCATGGTTACATACACAACAAAGGTCAGATGTTGTTTACACCTGGCCATGCCAGTGGTATTGAGTAGCATATCACAGTGCTAAGGGTCCTGGATGCAACAATCTTTCAATGGGGAAAAGCCGCACTGAGTTTGTCAAGTGCACCCATGTTTGCAACTCCAACAATACACACATATGTATGTATGTATGTATGTTGTATGTATGTATGTATGTATGTATGTGTATCTATCTATCTATCTATCTATCTCTTTCTCTCTCTCTATATGTATATATATATATATATATATATATATATAATTTATTTTTCTTTTAAATATATATATATATATATATATATATATATATATACATATATAGAGAGAGAGAGATGGAAATACTTTTTTAAACATGTTTTCACCCTTTTTTTACCTTCTTTTTTTCTTCTCTCCATGTTTTCCTTCTTTCCTCCTTTTTTCCTATGCTGCTGCTTCTTATTTTTCTTCTTTTTCAGACCCTATCATTGCACTATTGCTTATTCAATACCACCAGCAGATGGAGACACTATATTACAACATTAGTTGTGAGCAGCAATTTGTACAAACAAATGCCTCATAGCTGATGTCCTATCCATTATTGCAATGGATGGCTGGCTGGCAACATTTGTTTTAATTATTCCAATACCACAGTACCAATGCATGGTCAATTAACAAGATTCAGCACCCACTACCTGAAAGACAGCTACCTATCATGTCATGTCCAACCTGCACAGGTGTGCTGGTTGCTGAGCTTATTCAATTAAAGAGGACATTCAGCAGCAGCAGTCCTGTGCCTGGTCGCTCCAACAGGGGCCAGACACAAGCGGCACCACCTATTGTCTTTTGCCTGCAGTAGGGGCCCACTGGACTAGCCAGCAAGCAGCTGCAGCAAATAAACAGGTAATCTTTCTTTCCAACACTGAACCCTGGTGGTGCACTTAATATATGCTACCAGATAGGGGACATATCAGATATTAAACTGATATAAACAGACACCACATTTGATACCAGCCAAAAGGAAGAATGAGAAGTGATAACTGTGAAAGGGGAGGAACCAACGCTGTCCCCTTCACATGCACCATCACTACTTGTAGGAAGGGAGGCTGGCTGGCAGCCTCCCATACACACTCTGGCTGGGTGGCAGTCACCCACCAGTACACACAGCAGACCATAAACCCATATCATTATTGCTAAGCAGGAAGATGGGAGTCCATTTCACTCTGATGGACCATTTTTAAATGCAATCCATAACCTGGCTTTGGCAGGAACCCTTCTTACTCCTCCTACTTGCATTTGATACTGGGTTTAGGATCTGCATAGGAAACACACACACACACACAAGCACACACTTACCTGTGTTGCCTGCTGACGCCTCCTTGGCTGTCCCCAAACGGTATAAAACCAACAGCCACGGGAAGCTGTAAGGATAGAGGACATACCTGCATCCTATTGGACTCACTTGTCTTGGTTAAATCCAGCTTATTTGAAAACCTATGGATCTGCTGCTTCTGCTCATGGCAGTGCTGCTTCTGACAAGGCTGTTCTTTGGTGGGCCTAGGTGACATCACAATCTCCATGGTTACATACACAACAAAGGTCAGATGTTGTTTACACCTGGCCATGCCAGTGGTATTGAGTAGCATATCACACTGCTAAGGGTCCTGGATGCAACAATCTTTCAATGGGGAATAGCCGCACTGAGTTTGTCAAGTGCACCCATGTTTGCAACTCCAACAATACACACATATGTATGTATGTATGTTGTATGTATGTATGTATGTATGTATGTGTATCTATCTATCTATCTATCTATCTATCTATCTCTTTCTCTCTCTCTATATGTATATATATATATATATATATATATATAATTTATTTTTCTTTTAAATATATATATATATATATATATATATATATATATATATATATATACATATATAGAGAGAGAGAGATGGAAATACTTTTTTAAACATGTTTTCACCCTTTTTTTACCTTCTTTTTTTCTTCTCTCCATGTTTTCCTTCTTTCCTCCTTTTTTCCTATGCTGCTGCTTCTTATTTTTCTTCTTTTTCAGACCCTATCATTGCACTATTGCTTATTCAATACCACCAGCAGATGGAGACACTATATTACAACATTAGTTGTGAGCAGCAATTTGTACAAACAAATGCCTCATAGCTGATGTCCTATCCATTATTGCAATGGATGGCTGGCTGGCAACATTTGTTTTAATTATTCCAATACCACAGTACCAATGCATGGTCAATTAACAAGATTCAGCACCCACTACCTGAAAGACAGCTACCTATCATGTCATGTCCAACCTGCACAGGTGTGCTGGTTGCTGAGCTTATTCAATTAAAGAGGACATTCAGCAGCAGCAGTCCTGTGCCTAGTCGCTCCAACAGGGGCCAGACACAAGCGGCACCACCTATTGTCTTTTGCCTGCAGTAGGGGCCCACTGGACTAGCCAGCAAGCAGCTGCAGCAAATAAACAGGTAATCTTTCTTTCCAACACTGAACCCTGGTGGTGCACTTAATATATGCTACCAGATAGGGGACATATCAGATATTAAACTGATATAAACAGACACCACATTTGATACCAGCCAAAAGGAAGAATGAGAAGTGATAACTGTGAAAGGGGAGGAACCAACGCTGTCCCCTTCACATGCACCATCACTACTTGTAGGAAGGGAGGCTGGCTGGCAGCCTCCCATACACACTCTGGCTGGGTGGCAGTCACCCACCAGTACACACAGCAGACCATAAACCCATATCATTATTGCTAAGCAGGAAGATGGGAGTCCATTTCACTCTGATGGACCATTTTTAAATGCAATCCATAACCTGGCTTTGGCAGGAACCCTTCTTACTCCTCCTACTTGCATTTGATACTGGGTTTAGGATCTGCATAGGAAACACACACACACACACAAGCACACACTTACCTGTGTTGCCTGCTGACGCCTCCTTGGCTGTCCCCAAACGGTATAAAACCAACAGCCACGGGAAGCTGTAAGGATAGAGGACATACCTGCATCCTATTGGACTCACTTGTCTTGGTTAAATCCAGCTTATTTGAAAACCTATGGATCTGCTGCTTCTGCTCATGGCAGTGCTGCTTCTGACAAGGCTGTTCTTTGGTGGGCCTAGGTGACATCACAATCTCCATGGTTACATACACAACAAAGGTCAGATGTTGTTTACACCTGGCCATGCCAGTGGTATTGAGTAGCATATCACACTGCTAAGGGTCCTGGATGCAACAATCTTTCAATGGGGAATAGCCGCACTGAGTTTGTCAAGTGCACCCATGTTTGCAACTCCAACAATACACACATATGTATGTATGTATGTATCTATCTATCTATCTATCTCTTTCTATCTCTTTCTCTCTTTCTTTATGTATATATATATATATATATATAATTTTTTTTTCTTTTAAATATATATATATATATATATATATATATATGTATGTATATACATATATATAGAGAGAGAGAGATGGAAATACTTTTTTAAACATGTTTTCACCTTTTTTTTTAACCTTCTTTTTTTCTTCTCTCCATGTTTTCCTTCTTTCCTCCTTTTTTCCTATGCTGCTGCTTCTTATTTTTCTTCTTTTTCAGACCCTATCATTGCACTATTGCTTATTCAATACCACCAGCAGATGGAGACACTATATTACAACATTAGTTGTGAGCAGCAATTTGTACAAACAAATGCCTCATAGCTGATGTCCTATCCATTATTGCAATGGATGGCTGGCTGGCAACATTTGTTTTAATTATTCCAATACCACAGTACCAATGCATGGTCAATTAACAAGATTCAGCACCCACTACCTGAAAGACAGCTACCTATCATGTCATGTCCAACCTGCACAGGTGTGCTGGTTGCTGAGCTTATTCAATTAAAGAGGACATTCAGCAGCAGCAGTCCTGTGCCTGGTCGCTCCAACAGGGGCCAGACACAAGCGGCACCACCTATTGTCTTTTGCCTGCAGTAGGGGCCCACTGGACTAGCCAGCAAGCAGCTGCAGCAAATAAACAGGTAATCTTTCTTTCCAACACTGAACCCTGGTGGTGCACTTAATATATGCTACCAGATAGGGGACATATCAGATATTAAACTGATATAAACAGACACCACATTTGATACCAGCCAAAAGGAAGAATGAGAAGTGATAACTGTGAAAGGGGAGGAACCAACGCTGTCCCCTTCACATGCACCATCACTACTTGTAGGAAGGGAGGCTGGCTGGCAGCCTCCCATACACACTCTGGCTGGGTGGCAGTCACCCACCAGTACACACAGCAGACCATAAACCCATATCATTATTGCTAAGCAGGAAGATGGGAGTCCATTTCACTCTGATGGACCATTTTTAAATGCAATCCATAACCTGGCTTTGGCAGGAACCCTTCTTACTCCTCCTACTTGCATTTGATACTGGGTTTAGGATCTGCATAGGAAACACACACACACACACAAGCACACACTTACCTGTGTTGCCTGCTGACGCCTCCTTGGCTGTCCCCAAACGGTATAAAACCAACAGCCACGGGAAGCTGTAAGGATAGAGGACATACCTGCATCCTATTGGACTCACTTGTCTTGGTTAAATCCAGCTTATTTGAAAACCTATGGATCTGCTGCTTCTGCTCATGGCAGTGCTGCTTCTGACAAGGCTGTTCTTTGGTGGGCCTAGGTGACATCACAATCTCCATGGTTACATACACAACAAAGGTCAGATGTTGTTTACACCTGGCCATGCCAGTGGTATTGAGTAGCATATCACACTGCTAAGGGTCCTGGATGCAACAATCTTTCAATGGGGAATAGCCGCACTGAGTTTGTCAAGTGCACCCATGTTTGCAACTCCAACAATACACACATATGTATGTATGTATGTATCTATCTATCTATCTATCTATTTATCTATCTATCTCTTTCTATCTCTTTCTCTCTTTCTTTATGTATATATATATATATATATATATATATATAATTTTTTTTTCTTTTAATATATATATATATATATATATATATATATATATATATATATATGTATGTATATACATATATAGAGAGAGAGAGAGAGATGGAAATACTTTTTTAAACATGTTTTCACCTTTTTTTTTAACCTTCTTTTTTTCTTCTCTCCATGTTTTCCTTCTTTCCTCCTTTTTTCCTATGCTGCTGCTTCTTATTTTTCTTCTTTTTCAGACCCTATCATTGCACTATTGCTTATTCAATACCACCAGCAGATGGAGACACTATATTACAACATTAGTTGTGAGCAGCAGTTTGTACAAACAAATGCCTCATAGCTGATGTCCTATCCATTATTGCAATGGATGGTTGGCTGGCAACATTTGTTTTTATTATTCCAATACCACAGTACTAATGCATGGTCAATCAACAGCAATGACACCCCCATGTCAATTAACAAGATTCAGCACCCACTACCTGAAAGACAGCTACCTATCATGTCATGTTCAACCTGCACAGGTGTGCTGGTTGCTGAGCTTATTCAATTAAAGAGGACATTCAGCAGCAGCAGTCCTGTGCCTGGTCGCTCCAACAGGGGCCAGACACAAGCGGCACCACCTATTGTCTTTTGCCTGCAGTAGGGGCCCACTGGACTAGCCAGCAAGCAGCTGCAGCAGTAAATAAACAGGTAATCTTTCTTTCCAACACTGAACCCTGGTGGTGCACTTAATATATGCTACCAGATAGGGGACATATCAGATATTAAACTGATATAAACAGACACCACATTTGATACCAGCCAAAAGGAAGAATGAGAAGTGATAACTGTGAAAGGGGAGGAACCAACGCTGTCCCCTTCACATGCACCATCACTACTTGTAGGAAGGGAGGCTGGCTGGCAGCCTCCCATACACACTCTGGCTGGGTGGCAGTCACCCACCAGTACACACAGCAGGCCCTAAACCAATATCATTATTGCTAAGCAGGAAGATGGGAGTCCATTTCACTCTGATGGACCATTTTTAAATGCAATCCATAACCTGGCTTTGGCAGGAACCCTTCTTACTCCTCCTACTTACATTTGATACTGGGTTTAGGATCTGCATAGGAAACACACACACACACAAGCACACACTTACCTGTGTTGCCTGCTGACGCCTCCTTGGCTGTCCCCAAACGGTATAAAACCAACAGCCACGGGAAGCTGTAAGGATAGAGGACATACCTGCATCCTATTGGACTCACTTGTCTTGGTTAAATCCAGCTTATTTGAAAACCTACGGTGCTGCTGCTTCTGCTCATGGCAGTGCTGCTTCTGACAAGGCTGTTCTTTGGTGGGCCTAGGTGACATCACAATCTCCATGGTTACATACACAACAAAGGTCAGATGTTGTTTACACCAGGCCATCCCAGTGGTATTGAGTAGCATATCACAGCGCTAAGGGTCCTGGATGCAACAATCTTTCAATGGGGAATAGCCGCACTGAGTTTGTCAAGTGCACCCATGTTTGCAACTCCAACAATACACACATATGTATGTTTGTATGTATGTATGTATGTATGTATGTATGTATCTATCTATCTCTCTTTCTATATGTATATATATATATATATATATATATATATATATATATAATTTTTTTTTCTTTTAAATATATATATATATATATACATATATATAGAGAGAGAGAGATGGAAATACTTTTTTAAACATGTTTTCACCTTTTTTTTTAACCTTCTTTTTTTCTTCTCTCCATGTTTTCCTTCTTTCCTCCTTTTTTCCTATGCTGCTGCTTCTTATTTTTCTTCTTTTTCAGACCCTATCATTGCACTATTGCTTATTCAATACCACCAGCAGATGGAGACACTATATTACAACATTAGTTGTGAGCAGCAGTTTGTACAAACAAATGCCTCATAGCTGATGTCCTATCCATTATTGCAATGGATGGTTGGCTGGCAACATTTGCTTTTATTATTCCAATACCACAGTACCAATGCATGGTCAATCAACAGCAATGACACCCCCATGTCAATTAACAAGATTCAGCACCCACTACCTGAAAGACAGCTACCTATCATGTCATGTTCAACCTGCACAGGTGTGCTGGTTGCTGAGCTTATTCAATTAAAGAGGACATTCAGCAGCAGCAGTCCTGTGCCTGGTCGCTCCAACAGGGGCCAGACACAAGCGGCACCACCTATTGTCTTTTGCCTGCAGTAGGGGCCCACTGGACTAGCCAGCAAGCAGCTGCAGCAGTAAATAAACAGGTAATCTTTCTTTCCAACACTGAACCCTGGTGGTGCACTTAATATATGCTACCAGATAGGGGACATATCAGATATTAAACTGATATAAACAGACACCACATTTGATACCAGCCAAAAGGAAGAATGAGAAGTGATAACTGTGAAAGGGGAGGAACCAACGCTGTCCCCTTCACATGCACCATCACTACTTGTAGGAAGGGAGGCTGGCTGGCAGCCTCCCATACACACTCTGGCTGGGTGGCAGTCACCCACCAGTACACACAGCAGACCCTAAACCCATATCATTATTGCTAAGCAGGAAGATGGGAGTCCATTTCACTCTGATGGACCATTTTTAAATGCAATCCATAACCTGGCTTTGGCAGGAACCCTTCTTACTCCTCCTACTTGCATTTGATACTGGGTTTAGGATCTGCATAGGAAACACACACACACACACACAAGCACACAATTACCTGTGTTGCCTGCTGACGCCTCCTTGGCTGTCCCCAAACGGTATAAAACCAACAGCCACGGGAAGCTGTAAGGATAGAGGACATACCTGCATCCTATTGGACTCACTTGTCTTGGTTAAATCCAGCTTATTTGAAAACCTATGGATCTGCTGCTTCTGCTCATGGCAGTGCTGCTTCTGACAAGGCTGTTCTTTGGTGGGCCTAGGTGACATCACAATCTCCATGGTTACATACACAACAAAGGTCAGATGTTGTTTACACCTGGCCATGCCAGTGGTATTGAGTAGCATATCACAGTGCTAAGGGTCCTGGATGCAACAATCTTTCAATGGGGAATAGCCGCACTGAGTTTGTCAAGTGCACCCATGTTTGCAACTCCAACAATACACACATATGTATGTATGTATGTATGTATGTATGTATGTATGTATGTATGTATGTATGTATGTATCTATCTATCTATCTATCTATCTATCTATCTCTCTCTCTTTCTATATGTATATATATATATATATATTTTTTTTTTTTTCTTTTAAATATATATATATATATATATACATATATAGAGAGAGAGAGAGATGGAAATACTTTTTTAAACATGTTTTCACCTTTTTTTTTAACCTTCTTTTTTTCTTCTCTCCATGTTTTCCTTCTTTCCTCCTTTTTTCCTATGCTGCTGCTTCTTATTTTTCTTCTTTTTCAGACCCTATCATTGCACTATTGCTTATTCAATACCACCAGCAGATGGAGACACTATATTACAACATTAGTTGTGAGCAGCAGTTTGTACAAACAAATGCCTCATAGCTGATGTCCTATCCATTATTGCAATGGATGGTTGGCTGGCAACATTTGTTTTTATTATTCCAATACCACAGTACCAATGCATGGTCAATCAACAGCAATGACACCCCCATGTCAATTAACAAGATTCAGCACCCACTACCTGAAAGACAGCTACCTATCATGTCATGTTCAACCTGCACAGGTGTGCTGGTTGCTGAGCTTATTCAATTAAAGAGGACATTCAGCAGCAGCAGTCCTGTGCCTGGTCGCTCCAACAGTGGCCAGACACAAGCGGCACCACCTATTGTCTTTTGCCTGCAGTAGGGGCCCACTGGACTAGCCAGCAAGCAGCTGCAGCAGTAGTAAATAAACAGGTAATCTTTCTTTCCAACACTGAACCCTGGTGGTGCACTTAATATATGCTACCAGATAGGGGACATATCAGATATTAAACTGATATAAACAGACACCACATTTGATACCAGCCAAAAGGAAGAATGAGAAGTGATAACTGTGAAAGGGGAGGAACCAACGCTGTCCCCTTCACATGCACCATCACTACTTGTAGGAAGGGAGGCTGGCTGGCAGCCTCCCATACACACTCTGGCTGGGTGGCAGTCACCCACCAGTACACACAGCAGGCCCTAAACCCATATCATTATTGCTAAGCAGGAAGATGGGAGTCCATTTCACTCTGATGGACCATTTTTAAATGCAATCCATAACCTGGCTTTGGCAGGAACCCTTCTTACTCCTCCTACTTGCATTTGATACTGGGTTTAGGATCTGCATAGGAAACACACACACACACACACACACACACACACACAAGCACACACTTACCTGTGTTGCCTGCTGACGCCTCCTTGGCTGTCCCCAAACGGTATAAAACCAACAGCCACGGGAAGCTGTAAGGATAGAGGACATACCTGCATCCTATTGGACTCACTTGTCTTGGTTAAATCCAGCTTATTTGAAAACTTATGGTGCTGCTGCTTCTGATCATGGCAGTGCTGCTTCTGACAAGGCTGTTCTTTGGTGGGCCTAGGTGACATCACAATCTCCATGGTTACATACACAACAAAGGTCAGATGTTGTTTACACCTGGCCATGCCAGTGGTATTGAGTAGCATATCACAGTGCTAAGGGTCCTGGATGCAACAATCTTTCAATGGGGAATAGCCGCACTGAGTTTGTCAAGTGCACCCATGTTTGCAACTCCAACAATACACACATATGTATGTATGTATGTTGTATGTATGTATGTATGTATGTGTATCTATCTATCTATCTATCTATCTCTTTCTCTCTCTCTATATGTATATATATATATATATATATATATATAATTTATTTTTCTTTTAAATATATATATATATATATATATATATATATATATATACATATATAGAGAGAGAGAGATGGAAATACTTTTTTAAACATGTTTTCACCCTTTTTTTACCTTCTTTTTTTCTTCTCTCCATGTTTTCCTTCTTTCCTCCTTTTTTCCTATGCTGCTGCTTCTTATTTTTCTTCTTTTTCAGACCCTATCATTGCACTATTGCTTATTCAATACCACCAGCAGATGGAGACACTATATTACAACATTAGTTGTGAGCAGCAATTTGTACAAACAAATGCCTCATAGCTGATGTCCTATCCATTATTGCAATGGATGGCTGGCTGGCAACATTTGTTTTAATTATTCCAATACCACAGTACCAATGCATGGTCAATTAACAAGATTCAGCACCCACTACCTGAAAGACAGCTACCTATCATGTCATGTCCAACCTGCACAGGTGTGCTGGTTGCTGAGCTTATTCAATTAAAGAGGACATTCAGCAGCAGCAGTCCTGTGCCTGGTCGCTCCAACAGGGGCCAGACACAAGCGGCACCACCTATTGTCTTTTGCCTGCAGTAGGGGCCCACTGGACTAGCCAGCAAGCAGCTGCAGCAAATAAACAGGTAATCTTTCTTTCCAACACTGAACCCTGGTGGTGCACTTAATATATGCTACCAGATAGGGGACATATCAGATATTAAACTGATATAAACAGACACCACATTTGATACCAGCCAAAAGGAAGAATGAGAAGTGATAACTGTGAAAGGGGAGGAACCAACGCTGTCCCCTTCACATGCACCATCACTACTTGTAGGAAGGGAGGCTGGCTGGCAGCCTCCCATACACACTCTGGCTGGGTGGCAGTCACCCACCAGTACACACAGCAGACCATAAACCCATATCATTATTGCTAAGCAGGAAGATGGGAGTCCATTTCACTCTGATGGACCATTTTTAAATGCAATCCATAACCTGGCTTTGGCAGGAACCCTTCTTACTCCTCCTACTTGCATTTGATACTGGGTTTAGGATCTGCATAGGAAACACACACACACACACAAGCACACACTTACCTGTGTTGCCTGCTGACGCCTCCTTGGCTGTCCCCAAACGGTATAAAACCAACAGCCACGGGAAGCTGTAAGGATAGAGGACATACCTGCATCCTATTGGACTCACTTGTCTTGGTTAAATCCAGCTTATTTGAAAACCTATGGATCTGCTGCTTCTGCTCATGGCAGTGCTGCTTCTGACAAGGCTGTTCTTTGGTGGGCCTAGGTGACATCACAATCTCCATGGTTACATACACAACAAAGGTCAGATGTTGTTTACACCTGGCCATGCCAGTGGTATTGAGTAGCATATCACACTGCTAAGGGTCCTGGATGCAACAATCTTTCAATGGGGAATAGCCGCACTGAGTTTGTCAAGTGCACCCATGTTTGCAACTCCAACAATACACACATATGTATGTATGTATGTATCTATCTATCTATCTATCTATCTATCTATCTCTTTCTATCTCTTTCTCTCTTTCTTTATGTATATATATATATATATATATATATATATATAATTTTTTTTTCTTTTAAATATATATATATATATATATATATATATATATATATATGTATGTATATACATATATAGAGAGAGAGAGAGAGATGGAAATACTTTTTTAAACATGTTTTCACCTTTTTTTTTAACCTTCTTTTTTTCTTCTCTCCATGTTTTCCTTCTTTCCTCCTTTTTTCCTATGCTGCTGCTTCTTATTTTTCTTCTTTTTCAGACCCTATCATTGCACTATTGCTTATTCAATACCACCAGCAGATGGAGACACTATATTACAACATTAGTTGTGAGCAGCAGTTTGTACAAACAAATGCCTCATAGCTGATGTCCTATCCATTATTGCAATGGATGGTTGGCTGGCAACATTTGTTTTTATTATTCCAATACCACAGTACCAATGCATGGTCAATCAACAGCAATGACACCCCCATGTCAATTAACAAGATTCAGCACCCACTACCTGAAAGACAGCTACCTATCATGTCATGTTCAACCTGCACAGGTGTGCTGGTTGCTGAGCTTATTCAATTAAAGAGGACATTCAGCAGCAGCAGTCCTGTGCCTGGTCGCTCCAACAGGGGCCAGACACAAGCGGCACCACCTATTGTCTTTTGCCTGCAGTAGGGGCCCACTGGACTAGCCAGCAAGCAGCTGCAGCAAATAAACAGGTAATCTTTCTTTCCAACACTGAACCCTGGTGGTGCACTTAATATATGCTACCAGATAGGGGACATATCAGATATTAAACTGATATAAACAGACACCACATTTGATACCAGCCAAAAGGAAGAATGAGAAGTGATAACTGTGAAAGGGGAGGAACCAACGCTGTCCCCTTCACATGCACCATCACTACTTGTAGGAAGGGAGGCTGGCTGGCAGCCTCCCATACACACTCTGGCTGGGTGGCAGTCACCCACCAGTACACACAGCAGACCATAAACCCATATCATTATTGCTAAGCAGGAAGATGGGAGTCCATTTCACTCTGATGGACCATTTTTAAATGCAATCCATAACCTGGCTTTGGCAGGAACCCTTCTTACTCCTCCTACTTGCATTTGATACTGGGTTTAGGATCTGCATAGGAAACACACACACACACACAAGCACACACTTACCTGTGTTGCCTGCTGACGCCTCCTTGGCTGTCCCCAAACGGTATAAAACCAACAGCCACGGGAAGCTGTAAGGATAGAGGACATACCTGCATCCTATTGGACTCACTTGTCTTGGTTAAATCCAGCTTATTTGAAAACCTATGGATCTGCTGCTTCTGCTCATGGCAGTGCTGCTTCTGACAAGGCTGTTCTTTGGTGGGCCTAGGTGACATCACAATCTCCATGGTTACATACACAACAAAGGTCAGATGTTGTTTACACCTGGCCATGCCAGTGGTATTGAGTAGCATATCACACTGCTAAGGGTCCTGGATGCAACAATCTTTCAATGGGGAATAGCCGCACTGAGTTTGTCAAGTGCACCCATGTTTGCAACTCCAACAATACACACATATGTATGTATGTATGTTGTATGTATGTATGTATGTATGTGTATCTATCTATCTATCTATCTATCTATCTCTTTCTCTCTCTCTATATGTATATATATATATATATATATATATATATAATTTATTTTTCTTTTAAATATATATATATATATATATATATATATATATATATATATACATATATAGAGAGAGAGAGATGGAAATACTTTTTTAAACATGTTTTCACCCTTTTTTTACCTTCTTTTTTTCTTCTCTCCATGTTTTCCTTCTTTCCTCCTTTTTTCCTATGCTGCTGCTTCTTATTTTTCTTCTTTTTCAGACCCTATCATTGCACTATTGCTTATTCAATACCACCAGCAGATGGAGACACTATATTACAACATTAGTTGTGAGCAGCAATTTGTACAAACAAATGCCTCATAGCTGATGTCCTATCCATTATTGCAATGGATGGCTGGCTGGCAACATTTGTTTTAATTATTCCAATACCACAGTACCAATGCATGGTCAATTAACAAGATTCAGCACCCACTACCTGAAAGACAGCTACCTATCATGTCATGTCCAACCTGCACAGGTGTGCTGGTTGCTGAGCTTATTCAATTAAAGAGGACATTCAGCAGCAGCAGTCCTGTGCCTAGTCGCTCCAACAGGGGCCAGACACAAGCGGCACCACCTATTGTCTTTTGCCTGCAGTAGGGGCCCACTGGACTAGCCAGCAAGCAGCTGCAGCAAATAAACAGGTAATCTTTCTTTCCAACACTGAACCCTGGTGGTGCACTTAATATATGCTACCAGATAGGGGACATATCAGATATTAAACTGATATAAACAGACACCACATTTGATACCAGCCAAAAGGAAGAATGAGAAGTGATAACTGTGAAAGGGGAGGAACCAACGCTGTCCCCTTCACATGCACCATCACTACTTGTAGGAAGGGAGGCTGGCTGGCAGCCTCCCATACACACTCTGGCTGGGTGGCAGTCACCCACCAGTACACACAGCAGACCATAAACCCATATCATTATTGCTAAGCAGGAAGATGGGAGTCCATTTCACTCTGATGGACCATTTTTAAATGCAATCCATAACCTGGCTTTGGCAGGAACCCTTCTTACTCCTCCTACTTGCATTTGATACTGGGTTTAGGATCTGCATAGGAAACACACACACACACACACAAGCACACACTTACCTGTGTTGCCTGCTGACGCCTCCTTGGCTGTCCCCAAACGGTATAAAACCAACAGCCACGGGAAGCTGTAAGGATAGAGGACATACCTGCATCCTATTGGACTCACTTGTCTTGGTTAAATCCAGCTTATTTGAAAACCTATGGATCTGCTGCTTCTGCTCATGGCAGTGCTGCTTCTGACAAGGCTGTTCTTTGGTGGGCCTAGGTGACATCACAATCTCCATGGTTACATACACAACAAAGGTCAGATGTTGTTTACACCTGGCCATGCCAGTGGTATTGAGTAGCATATCACACTGCTAAGGGTCCTGGATGCAACAATCTTTCAATGGGGAATAGCCGCACTGAGTTTGTCAAGTGCACCCATGTTTGCAACTCCAACAATACACACATATGTATGTATGTATGTATCTATCTATCTATCTATCTCTTTCTATCTCTTTCTCTCTTTCTTTATGTATATATATATATATATATATATAATTTTTTTTTCTTTTAAATATATATATATATATATATATATGTATGTATATACATATATATAGAGAGAGAGAGATGGAAATACTTTTTTAAACATGTTTTCACCTTTTTTTTTAACCTTCTTTTTTTCTTCTCTCCATGTTTTCCTTCTTTCCTCCTTTTTTCCTATGCTGCTGCTTCTTATTTTTCTTCTTTTTCAGACCCTATCATTGCACTATTGCTTATTCAATACCACCAGCAGATGGAGACACTATATTACAACATTAGTTGTGAGCAGCAATTTGTACAAACAAATGCCTCATAGCTGATGTCCTATCCATTATTGCAATGGATGGCTGGCTGGCAACATTTGTTTTAATTATTCCAATACCACAGTACCAATGCATGGTCAATTAACAAGATTCAGCACCCACTACCTGAAAGACAGCTACCTATCATGTCATGTCCAACCTGCACAGGTGTGCTGGTTGCTGAGCTTATTCAATTAAAGAGGACATTCAGCAGCAGCAGTCCTGTGCCTGGTCGCTCCAACAGGGGCCAGACACAAGCGGCACCACCTATTGTCTTTTGCCTGCAGTAGGGGCCCACTGGACTAGCCAGCAAGCAGCTGCAGCAAATAAACAGGTAATCTTTCTTTCCAACACTGAACCCTGGTGGTGCACTTAATATATGCTACCAGATAGGGGACATATCAGATATTAAACTGATATAAACAGACACCACATTTGATACCAGCCAAAAGGAAGAATGAGAAGTGATAACTGTGAAAGGGGAGGAACCAACGCTGTCCCCTTCACATGCACCATCACTACTTGTAGGAAGGGAGGCTGGCTGGCAGCCTCCCATACACACTCTGGCTGGGTGGCAGTCACCCACCAGTACACACAGCAGACCATAAACCCATATCATTATTGCTAAGCAGGAAGATGGGAGTCCATTTCACTCTGATGGACCATTTTTAAATGCAATCCATAACCTGGCTTTGGCAGGAACCCTTCTTACTCCTCCTACTTGCATTTGATACTGGGTTTAGGATCTGCATAGGAAACACACACACACACACAAGCACACACTTACCTGTGTTGCCTGCTGACGCCTCCTTGGCTGTCCCCAAACGGTATAAAACCAACAGCCACGGGAAGCTGTAAGGATAGAGGACATACCTGCATCCTATTGGACTCACTTGTCTTGGTTAAATCCAGCTTATTTGAAAACCTATGGATCTGCTGCTTCTGCTCATGGCAGTGCTGCTTCTGACAAGGCTGTTCTTTGGTGGGCCTAGGTGACATCACAATCTCCATGGTTACATACACAACAAAGGTCAGATGTTGTTTACACCTGGCCATGCCAGTGGTATTGAGTAGCATATCACACTGCTAAGGGTCCTGGATGCAACAATCTTTCAATGGGGAATAGCCGCACTGAGTTTGTCAAGTGCACCCATGTTTGCAACTCCAACAATACACACATATGTATGTATGTATGTATCTATCTATCTATCTATTTATCTATCTATCTCTTTCTATCTCTTTCTCTCTTTCTTTATGTATATATATATATATATATATATATATATATATATAATTTTTTTTTCTTTTAAATATATATATATATATATATATATATATATATATATATATATATATGTATGTATATACATATATAGAGAGAGAGAGAGAGATGGAAATACTTTTTTAAACATGTTTTCACCTTTTTTTTTAACCTTCTTTTTTTCTTCTCTCCATGTTTTCCTTCTTTCCTCCTTTTTTCCTATGCTGCTGCTTCTTATTTTTCTTCTTTTTCAGACCCTATCATTGCACTATTGCTTATTCAATACCACCAGCAGATGGAGACACTATATTACAACATTAGTTGTGAGCAGCAGTTTGTACAAACAAATGCCTCATAGCTGATGTCCTATCCATTATTGCAATGGATGGTTGGCTGGCAACATTTGTTTTTATTATTCCAATACCACAGTACTAATGCATGGTCAATCAACAGCAATGACACCCCCATGTCAATTAACAAGATTCAGCACCCACTACCTGAAAGACAGCTACCTATCATGTCATGTTCAACCTGCACAGGTGTGCTGGTTGCTGAGCTTATTCAATTAAAGAGGACATTCAGCAGCAGCAGTCCTGTGCCTGGTCGCTCCAACAGGGGCCAGACACAAGCGGCACCACCTATTGTCTTTTGCCTGCAGTAGGGGCCCACTGGACTAGCCAGCAAGCAGCTGCAGCAGTAAATAAACAGGTAATCTTTCTTTCCAACACTGAACCCTGGTGGTGCACTTAATATATGCTACCAGATAGGGGACATATCAGATATTAAACTGATATAAACAGACACCACATTTGATACCAGCCAAAAGGAAGAATGAGAAGTGATAACTGTGAAAGGGGAGGAACCAACGCTGTCCCCTTCACATGCACCATCACTACTTGTAGGAAGGGAGGCTGGCTGGCAGCCTCCCATACACACTCTGGCTGGGTGGCAGTCACCCACCAGTACACACAGCAGGCCCTAAACCAATATCATTATTGCTAAGCAGGAAGATGGGAGTCCATTTCACTCTGATGGACCATTTTTAAATGCAATCCATAACCTGGCTTTGGCAGGAACCCTTCTTACTCCTCCTACTTACATTTGATACTGGGTTTAGGATCTGCATAGGAAACACACACACACACAAGCACACACTTACCTGTGTTGCCTGCTGACGCCTCCTTGGCTGTCCCCAAACGGTATAAAACCAACAGCCACGGGAAGCTGTAAGGATAGAGGACATACCTGCATCCTATTGGACTCACTTGTCTTGGTTAAATCCAGCTTATTTGAAAACCTACGGTGCTGCTGCTTCTGCTCATGGCAGTGCTGCTTCTGACAAGGCTGTTCTTTGGTGGGCCTAGGTGACATCACAATCTCCATGGTTACATACACAACAAAGGTCAGATGTTGTTTACACCAGGCCATCCCAGTGGTATTGAGTAGCATATCACAGCGCTAAGGGTCCTGGATGCAACAATCTTTCAATGGGGAATAGCCGCACTGAGTTTGTCAAGTGCACCCATGTTTGCAACTCCAACAATACACACATATGTATGTTTGTATGTATGTATGTATGTATGTATGTATGTATCTATCTATCTCTCTTTCTATATGTATATATATATATATATATATATATATATATATAATTTTTTTTTCTTTTAAATATATATATATATATATATACATATATATAGAGAGAGAGAGATGGAAATACTTTTTTAAACATGTTTTCACCTTTTTTTTTAACCTTCTTTTTTTCTTCTCTCCATGTTTTCCTTCTTTCCTCCTTTTTTCCTATGCTGCTGCTTCTTATTTTTCTTCTTTTTCAGACCCTATCATTGCACTATTGCTTATTCAATACCACCAGCAGATGGAGACACTATATTACAACATTAGTTGTGAGCAGCAGTTTGTACAAACAAATGCCTCATAGCTGATGTCCTATCCATTATTGCAATGGATGGTTGGCTGGCAACATTTGCTTTTATTATTCCAATACCACAGTACCAATGCATGGTCAATCAACAGCAATGACACCCCCATGTCAATTAACAAGATTCAGCACCCACTACCTGAAAGACAGCTACCTATCATGTCATGTTCAACCTGCACAGGTGTGCTGGTTGCTGAGCTTATTCAATTAAAGAGGACATTCAGCAGCAGCAGTCCTGTGCCTGGTCGCTCCAACAGGGGCCAGACACAAGCGGCACCACCTATTGTCTTTTGCCTGCAGTAGGGGCCCACTGGACTAGCCAGCAAGCAGCTGCAGCAGTAAATAAACAGGTAATCTTTCTTTCCAACACTGAACCCTGGTGGTGCACTTAATATATGCTACCAGATAGGGGACATATCAGATATTAAACTGATATAAACAGACACCACATTTGATACCAGCCAAAAGGAAGAATGAGAAGTGATAACTGTGAAAGGGGAGGAACCAACGCTGTCCCCTTCACATGCACCATCACTACTTGTAGGAAGGGAGGCTGGCTGGCAGCCTCCCATACACACTCTGGCTGGGTGGCAGTCACCCACCAGTACACACAGCAGACCCTAAACCCATATCATTATTGCTAAGCAGGAAGATGGGAGTCCATTTCACTCTGATGGACCATTTTTAAATGCAATCCATAACCTGGCTTTGGCAGGAACCCTTCTTACTCCTCCTACTTGCATTTGATACTGGGTTTAGGATCTGCATAGGAAACACACACACACACACACAAGCACACAATTACCTGTGTTGCCTGCTGACGCCTCCTTGGCTGTCCCCAAACGGTATAAAACCAACAGCCACGGGAAGCTGTAAGGATAGAGGACATACCTGCATCCTATTGGACTCACTTGTCTTGGTTAAATCCAGCTTATTTGAAAACCTATGGATCTGCTGCTTCTGCTCATGGCAGTGCTGCTTCTGACAAGGCTGTTCTTTGGTGGGCCTAGGTGACATCACAATCTCCATGGTTACATACACAACAAAGGTCAGATGTTGTTTACACCTGGCCATGCCAGTGGTATTGAGTAGCATATCACAGTGCTAAGGGTCCTGGATGCAACAATCTTTCAATGGGGAATAGCCGCACTGAGTTTGTCAAGTGCACCCATGTTTGCAACTCCAACAATACACACATATGTATGTATGTATGTATGTATGTATGTATGTATCTATCTATCTATCTATCTATCTATCTATCTATCTCTCTCTCTTTCTATATGTATATATATATATATATATTTTTTTTTTTTTCTTTTAAATATATATATATATATATATACATATATAGAGAGAGAGAGAGATGGAAATACTTTTTTAAACATGTTTTCACCTTTTTTTTTAACCTTCTTTTTTTCTTCTCTCCATGTTTTCCTTCTTTCCTCCTTTTTTCCTATGCTGCTGCTTCTTATTTTTCTTCTTTTTCAGACCCTATCATTGCACTATTGCTTATTCAATACCACCAGCAGATGGAGACACTATATTACAACATTAGTTGTGAGCAGCAGTTTGTACAAACAAATGCCTCATAGCTGATGTCCTATCCATTATTGCAATGGATGGTTGGCTGGCAACATTTGTTTTTATTATTCCAATACCACAGTACCAATGCATGGTCAATCAACAGCAATGACACCCCCATGTCAATTAACAAGATTCAGCACCCACTACCTGAAAGACAGCTACCTATCATGTCATGTTCAACCTGCACAGGTGTGCTGGTTGCTGAGCTTATTCAATTAAAGAGGACATTCAGCAGCAGCAGTCCTGTGCCTGGTCGCTCCAACAGTGGCCAGACACAAGCGGCACCACCTATTGTCTTTTGCCTGCAGTAGGGGCCCACTGGACTAGCCAGCAAGCAGCTGCAGCAGTAGTAAATAAACAGGTAATCTTTCTTTCCAACACTGAACCCTGGTGGTGCACTTAATATATGCTACCAGATAGGGGACATATCAGATATTAAACTGATATAAACAGACACCACATTTGATACCAGCCAAAAGGAAGAATGAGAAGTGATAACTGTGAAAGGGGAGGAACCAACGCTGTCCCCTTCACATGCACCATCACTACTTGTAGGAAGGGAGGCTGGCTGGCAGCCTCCCATACACACTCTGGCTGGGTGGCAGTCACCCACCAGTACACACAGCAGGCCCTAAACCCATATCATTATTGCTAAGCAGGAAGATGGGAGTCCATTTCACTCTGATGGACCATTTTTAAATGCAATCCATAACCTGGCTTTGGCAGGAACCCTTCTTACTCCTCCTACTTGCATTTGATACTGGGTTTAGGATCTGCATAGGAAACACACACACACACACACACACACACACACACACACAAGCACACACTTACCTGTGTTGCCTGCTGACGCCTCCTTGGCTGTCCCCAAACGGTATAAAACCAACAGCCACGGGAAGCTGTAAGGATAGAGGACATACCTGCATCCTATTGGACTCACTTGTCTTGGTTAAATCCAGCTTATTTGAAAACTTATGGTGCTGCTGCTTCTGATCATGGCAGTGCTGCTTCTGACAAGGCTGTTCTTTGGTGGGCCTAGGTGACATCACAATCTCCATGGTTACATACACAACAAAGGTCAGATGTTGTTTACACCTGGCCATGCCAGTGGTATTGAGTAGCATATCACAGTGCTAAGGGTCCTGGATGCAACAATCTTTCAATGGGGAATAGCCGCACTGAGTTTGTCAAGTGCACCCATGTTTGCAACTCCAACAATACACACATATGTATGTATGTATGTTGTATGTATGTATGTATGTATGTGTATCTATCTATCTATCTATCTATCTCTTTCTCTCTCTCTATATGTATATATATATATATATATATATATAATTTATTTTTCTTTTAAATATATATATATATATATATATATATATATACATATATAGAGAGAGAGAGATGGAAATACTTTTTTAAACATGTTTTCACCCTTTTTTTACCTTCTTTTTTTCTTCTCTCCATGTTTTCCTTCTTTCCTCCTTTTTTCCTATGCTGCTGCTTCTTATTTTTCTTCTTTTTCAGACCCTATCATTGCACTATTGCTTATTCAATACCACCAGCAGATGGAGACACTATATTACAACATTAGTTGTGAGCAGCAATTTGTACAAACAAATGCCTCATAGCTGATGTCCTATCCATTATTGCAATGGATGGCTGGCTGGCAACATTTGTTTTAATTATTCCAATACCACAGTACCAATGCATGGTCAATTAACAAGATTCAGCACCCACTACCTGAAAGACAGCTACCTATCATGTCATGTCCAACCTGCACAGGTGTGCTGGTTGCTGAGCTTATTCAATTAAAGAGGACATTCAGCAGCAGCAGTCCTGTGCCTGGTCGCTCCAACAGGGGCCAGACACAAGCGGCACCACCTATTGTCTTTTGCCTGCAGTAGGGGCCCACTGGACTAGCCAGCAAGCAGCTGCAGCAAATAAACAGGTAATCTTTCTTTCCAACACTGAACCCTGGTGGTGCACTTAATATATGCTACCAGATAGGGGACATATCAGATATTAAACTGATATAAACAGACACCACATTTGATACCAGCCAAAAGGAAGAATGAGAAGTGATAACTGTGAAAGGGGAGGAACCAACGCTGTCCCCTTCACATGCACCATCACTACTTGTAGGAAGGGAGGCTGGCTGGCAGCCTCCCATACACACTCTGGCTGGGTGGCAGTCACCCACCAGTACACACAGCAGACCATAAACCCATATCATTATTGCTAAGCAGGAAGATGGGAGTCCATTTCACTCTGATGGACCATTTTTAAATGCAATCCATAACCTGCTTTGGCAGGAACCCTTCTTACTCCTCCTACTTGCATTTGATACTGGGTTTAGGATCTGCATAGGAAACACACACACACACACAAGCACACACTTATTACCTGTGTTGCCTGCTGACGCCTCCTTGGCTGTCCCCAAACGGTATAAAACCAACAGCCACGGGAAGCTGTAAGGATAGAGGACATACCTGCATCCTATTGGACTCACTTGTCTTGGTTAAATCCAGCTTATTTGAAAACCTATGGATCTGCTGCTTCTGCTCATGGCAGTGCTGCTTCTGACAAGGCTGTTCTTTGGTGGGCCTAGGTGACATCACAATCTCCATGGTTACATACACAACAAAGGTCAGATGTTGTTTACACCTGGCCATGCCAGTGGTATTGAGTAGCATATCACACTGCTAAGGGTCCTGGATGCAACAATCTTTCAATGGGGAATAGCCGCACTGAGTTTGTCAAGTGCACCCATGTTTGCAACTCCAACAATACACACATATGTATGTATGTATGTATCTATCTATCTATCTATCTATCTATCTATCTATCTATCTATCTCTTTCTATCTCTTTCTCTCTTTCTTTATGTATATATATATATATATATATATATATATATAATTTTTTTTTCTTTTAAATATATATATATATATATATATATATATATGTATGTATATACATATATAGAGAGAGAGAGAGAGATGGAAATACTTTTTTAAACATGTTTTCACCTTTTTTTTTAACCTTCTTTTTTTCTTCTCTCCATGTTTTCCTTCTTTCCTCCTTTTTTCCTATGCTGCTGCTTCTTATTTTTCTTCTTTTTCAGACCCTATCATTGCACTATTGCTTATTCAATACCACCAGCAGATGGAGACACTATATTACAACATTAGTTGTGAGCAGCAGTTTGTACAAACAAATGCCTCATAGCTGATGTCCTATCCATTATTGCAATGGATGGTTGGCTGGCAACATTTGTTTTTATTATTCCAATACCACAGTACTAATGCATGGTCAATCAACAGCAATGACACCCCCATGTCAATTAACAAGATTCAGCACCCACTACCTGAAAGACAGCTACCTATCATGTCATGTTCAACCTGCACAGGTGTGCTGGTTGCTGAGCTTATTCAATTAAAGAGGACATTCAGCAGCAGCAGTCCTGTGCCTGGTCGCTCCAACAGGGGCCAGACACAAGCGGCACCACCTATTGTCTTTTGCCTGCAGTAGGGGCCCACTGGACTAGCCCTCAAGCAGCTGCAGCAGTAAATAAACAGGTAATCTTTCTTTCCAACACTGAACCCTGGTGGTGCACTTAATATATGCTACCAGATAGGGGACATATCAGATATTAAACTGATATAAACAGACACCACATTTGATACCAGCCAAAAGGAAGAATGAGAAGTGATAACTGTGAAAGGGGAGGAACCAACGCTGTCCCCTTCACATGCACCATCACTACTTGTAGGAAGGGAGGCTGGCTGGCAGCCTCCCATACACACTCTGGCTGGGTGGCAGTCACCCACCAGTACACACAGCAGGCCCTAAACCAATATCATTATTGCTAAGCAGGAAGATGGGAGTCCATTTCACTCTGATGGACCATTTTTAAATGCAATCCATAACCTGGCTTTGGCAGGAACCCTTCTTACTCCTCCTACTTACATTTGATACTGGGTTTAGGATCTGCATAGGAAACACACACACACACAAGCACACACTTACCTGTGTTGCCTGCTGACGCCTCCTTGGCTGTCCCCAAACGGTATAAAACCAACAGCCACGGGAAGCTGTAAGGATAGAGGACATACCTGCATCCTATTGGACTCACTTGTCTTGGTTAAATCCAGCTTATTTGAAAACCTACGGTGCTGCTGCTTCTGCTCATGGCAGTGCTGCTTCTGACAAGGCTGTTCTTTGGTGGGCCTAGGTGACATCACAATCTCCATGGTTACATACACAACAAAGGTCAGATGTTGTTTACACCAGGCCATCCCAGTGGTATTGAGTAGCATATCACAGCGCTAAGGGTCCTGGATGCAACAATCTTTCAATGGGGAATAGCCGCACTGAGTTTGTCAAGTGCACCCATGTTTGCAACTCCAACAATACACACATATGTATGTTTGTATGTATGTATGTATGTATCTATCTATCTCTCTTTCTATATGTATATATATATATATATATATATATATATATATATATATATAATTTTTTTTTCTTTTAAATATATATATATATATATATATATATACATATATATAGAGAGAGAGAGATGGAAATACTTTTTTAAACATGTTTTCACCTTTTTTTTTAACCTTCTTTTTTTCTTCTCTCCATGTTTTCCTTCTTTCCTCCTTTTTTCCTATGCTGCTGCTTCTTATTTTTCTTCTTTTTCAGACCCTATCATTGCACTATTGCTTATTCAATACCACCAGCAGATGGAGACACTATATTACAACATTAGTTGTGAGCAGCAGTTTGTACAAACAAATGCCTCATAGCTGATGTCCTATCCATTATTGCAATGGATGGTTGGCTGGCAACATTTGCTTTTATTATTCCAATACCACAGTACCAATGCATGGTCAATCAACAGCAATGACACCCCCATGTCAATTAACAAGATTCAGCACCCACTACCTGAAAGACAGCTACCTATCATGTCATGTTCAACCTGCACAGGTGTGCTGGTTGCTGAGCTTATTCAATTAAAGAGGACATTCAGCAGCAGCAGTCCTGTGCCTGGTCGCTCCAACAGGGGCCAGACACAAGCAGCACCACCTATTGTCTTTTGCCTGCAGTAGGGGCCCACTGGACTAGCCAGCAAGCAGCTGCAGCAGTAAATAAACAGGTAATCTTTCTTTCCAACACTGAACCCTGGTGGTGCACTTAATATATGCTACCAGATAGGGGACATATCAGATATTAAACTGATATAAACAGACACCACATTTGATACCAGCCAAAAGGAAGAATGAGAAGTGATAACTGTGAAAGGGGAGGAACCAACGCTGTCCCCTTCACATGCACCATCACTACTTGTAGGAAGGGAGGCTGGCTGGCAGCCTCCCATACACACTCTGGCTGGGTGGCAGTCACCCACCAGTACACACAGCAGACCCTAAACCCATATCATTATTGCTAAGCAGGAAGATGGGAGTCCATTTCACTCTGATGGACCATTTTTAAATGCAATCCATAACCTGGCTTTGGCAGGAACCCTTCTTACTCCTCCTACTTGCATTTGATACTGGGTTTAGGATCTGCATAGGAAACACACACACACACACACAAGCACACAATTACCTGTGTTGCCTGCTGACGCCTCCTTGGCTGTCCCCAAACGGTATAAAACCAACAGCCACGGGAAGCTGTAAGGATAGAGGACATACCTGCATCCTATTGGACTCACTTGTCTTGGTTAAATCCAGCTTATTTGAAAACCTATGGATCTGCTGCTTCTGCTCATGGCAGTGCTGCTTCTGACAAGGCTGTTCTTTGGTGGGCCTAGGTGACATCACAATCTCCATGGTTACATACACAACAAAGGTCAGATGTTGTTTACACCTGGCCATGCCAGTGGTATTGAGTAGCATATCACAGTGCTAAGGGTCCTGGATGCAACAATCTTTCAATGGGGAATAGCCGCACTGAGTTTGTCAAGTGCACCCATGTTTGCAACTCCAACAATACACACATATGTATGTATGTATGTATGTATGTATGTATGTATCTATCTATCTATCTATCTATCTATCTATCTATCTATCTCTCTCTCTTTCTATATGTATATATATATATATATATTTTTTTTTTTTTCTTTTAAATATATATATATATATATATACATATATAGAGAGAGAGAGAGATGGAAATACTTTTTTAAACATGTTTTCACCTTTTTTTTTAACCTTCTTTTTTTCTTCTCTCCATGTTTTCCTTCTTTCCTCCTTTTTTCCTATGCTGCTGCTTCTTATTTTTCTTCTTTTTCAGACCCTATCATTGCACTATTGCTTATTCAATACCACCAGCAGATGGAGACACTATATTACAACATTAGTTGTGAGCAGCAGTTTGTACAAACAAATGCCTCATAGCTGATGTCCTATCCATTATTGCAATGGATGGTTGGCTGGCAACATTTGTTTTTATTATTCCAATACCACAGTACCAATGCATGGTCAATCAACAGCAATGACACCCCCATGTCAATTAACAAGATTCAGCACCCACTACCTGAAAGACAGCTACCTATCATGTCATGTTCAACCTGCACAGGTGTGCTGGTTGCTGAGCTTATTCAATTAAAGAGGACATTCAGCAGCAGCAGTCCTGTGCCTGGTCGCTCCAACAGTGGCCAGACACAAGCGGCACCACCTATTGTCTTTTGCCTGCAGTAGGGGCCCACTGGACTAGCCAGCAAGCAGCTGCAGCAGTAGTAAATAAACAGGTAATCTTTCTTTCCAACACTGAACCCTGGTGGTGCACTTAATATATGCTACCAGATAGGGGACATATCAGATATTAAACTGATATAAACAGACACCACATTTGATACCAGCCAAAAGGAAGAATGAGAAGTGATAACTGTGAAAGGGGAGGAACCAACGCTGTCCCCTTCACATGCACCATCACTACTTGTAGGAAGGGAGGCTGGCTGGCAGCCTCCCATACACACTCTGGCTGGGTGGCAGTCACCCACCAGTACACACAGCAGGCCCTAAACCCATATCATTATTGCTAAGCAGGAAGATGGGAGTCCATTTCACTCTGATGGACCATTTTTAAATGCAATCCATAACCTGGCTTTGGCAGGAACCCTTCTTACTCCTCCTACTTGCATTTGATACTGGGTTTAGGATCTGCATAGGAAACACACACACACACACACACACACACACACACACACAAGCACACACTTACCTGTGTTGCCTGCTGACGCCTCCTTGGCTGTCCCCAAACGGTATAAAACCAACAGCCACGGGAAGCTGTAAGGATAGAGGACATACCTGCATCCTATTGGACTCACTTGTCTTGGTTAAATCCAGCTTATTTGAAAACTTATGGTGCTGCTGCTTCTGATCATGGCAGTGCTGCTTCTGACAAGGCTGTTCTTTGGTGGGCCTAGGTGACATCACAATCTCCATGGTTACATACACAACAAAGGTCAGATGTTGTTTACACCTGGCCATGCCAGTGGTATTGAGTAGCATATCACAGTGCTAAGGGTCCTGGATGCAACAATCTTTCAATGGGGAATAGCCGCACTGAGTTTGTCAAGTGCACCCATGTTTGCAACTCCAACAATACACACATATGTATGTATGTATGTTGTATGTATGTATGTATGTATGTGTATCTATCTATCTATCTATCTATCTCTTTCTCTCTCTCTATATGTATATATATATATATATATATATATAATTTATTTTTCTTTTAAATATATATATATATATATATATATATATATATATATACATATATAGAGAGAGAGAGATGGAAATACTTTTTTAAACATGTTTTCACCCTTTTTTTACCTTCTTTTTTTCTTCTCTCCATGTTTTCCTTCTTTCCTCCTTTTTTCCTATGCTGCTGCTTCTTATTTTTCTTCTTTTTCAGACCCTATCATTGCACTATTGCTTATTCAATACCACCAGCAGATGGAGACACTATATTACAACATTAGTTGTGAGCAGCAATTTGTACAAACAAATGCCTCATAGCTGATGTCCTATCCATTATTGCAATGGATGGCTGGCTGGCAACATTTGTTTTAATTATTCCAATACCACAGTACCAATGCATGGTCAATTAACAAGATTCAGCACCCACTACCTGAAAGACAGCTACCTATCATGTCATGTCCAACCTGCACAGGTGTGCTGGTTGCTGAGCTTATTCAATTAAAGAGGACATTCAGCAGCAGCAGTCCTGTGCCTGGTCGCTCCAACAGGGGCCAGACACAAGCGGCACCACCTATTGTCTTTTGCCTGCAGTAGGGGCCCACTGGACTAGCCAGCAAGCAGCTGCAGCAAATAAACAGGTAATCTTTCTTTCCAACACTGAACCCTGGTGGTGCACTTAATATATGCTACCAGATAGGGGACATATCAGATATTAAACTGATATAAACAGACACCACATTTGATACCAGCCAAAAGGAAGAATGAGAAGTGATAACTGTGAAAGGGGAGGAACCAACGCTGTCCCCTTCACATGCACCATCACTACTTGTAGGAAGGGAGGCTGGCTGGCAGCCTCCCATACACACTCTGGCTGGGTGGCAGTCACCCACCAGTACACACAGCAGACCATAAACCCATATCATTATTGCTAAGCAGGAAGATGGGAGTCCATTTCACTCTGATGGACCATTTTTAAATGCAATCCATAACCTGGCTTTGGCAGGAACCCTTCTTACTCCTCCTACTTGCATTTGATACTGGGTTTAGGATCTGCATAGGAAACACACACACACACACAAGCACACACTTACCTGTGTTGCCTGCTGACGCCTCCTTGGCTGTCCCCAAACGGTATAAAACCAACAGCCACGGGAAGCTGTAAGGATAGAGGACATACCTGCATCCTATTGGACTCACTTGTCTTGGTTAAATCCAGCTTATTTGAAAACCTATGGATCTGCTGCTTCTGCTCATGGCAGTGCTGCTTCTGACAAGGCTGTTCTTTGGTGGGCCTAGGTGACATCACAATCTCCATGGTTACATACACAACAAAGGTCAGATGTTGTTTACACCTGGCCATGCCAGTGGTATTGAGTAGCATATCACACTGCTAAGGGTCCTGGATGCAACAATCTTTCAATGGGGAATAGCCGCACTGAGTTTGTCAAGTGCACCCATGTTTGCAACTCCAACAATACACACATATGTATGTATGTATGTATCTATCTATCTATCTATCTATCTATCTATCTATCTATCTATCTATCTATCTCTTTCTATCTCTTTCTCTCTTTCTTTATGTATATATATATATATATATATATATAATTTTTTTTTCTTTTAAATATATATATATATATATATATATATATATGTATGTATATACATATATAGAGAGAGAGAGAGAGATGGAAATACTTTTTTAAACATGTTTTCACCTTTTTTTTTAACCTTCTTTTTTTCTTCTCTCCATGTTTTCCTTCTTTCCTCCTTTTTTCCTATGCTGCTGCTTCTTATTTTTCTTCTTTTTCAGACCCTATCATTGCACTATTGCTTATTCAATACCACCAGCAGATGGAGACACTATATTACAACATTAGTTGTGAGCAGCAGTTTGTACAAACAAATGCCTCATAGCTGATGTCCTATCCATTATTGCAATGGATGGTTGGCTGGCAACATTTGTTTTTATTATTCCAATACCACAGTACTAATGCATGGTCAATCAACAGCAATGACACCCCCATGTCAATTAACAAGATTCAGCACCCACTACCTGAAAGACAGCTACCTATCATGTCATGTTCAACCTGCACAGGTGTGCTGGTTGCTGAGCTTATTCAATTAAAGAGGACATTCAGCAGCAGCAGTCCTGTGCCTGGTCGCTCCAACAGGGGCCAGACACAAGCGGCACCACCTATTGTCTTTTGCCTGCAGTAGGGGCCCACTGGACTAGCCCTCAAGCAGCTGCAGCAGTAAATAAACAGGTAATCTTTCTTTCCAACACTGAACCCTGGTGGTGCACTTAATATATGCTACCAGATAGGGGACATATCAGATATTAAACTGATATAAACAGACACCACATTTGATACCAGCCAAAAGGAAGAATGAGAAGTGATAACTGTGAAAGGGGAGGAACCAACGCTGTCCCCTTCACATGCACCATCACTACTTGTAGGAAGGGAGGCTGGCTGGCAGCCTCCCATACACACTCTGGCTGGGTGGCAGTCACCCACCAGTACACACAGCAGGCCCTAAACCAATATCATTATTGCTAAGCAGGAAGATGGGAGTCCATTTCACTCTGATGGACCATTTTTAAATGCAATCCATAACCTGGCTTTGGCAGGAACCCTTCTTACTCCTCCTACTTACATTTGATACTGGGTTTAGGATCTGCATAGGAAACACACACACACACAAGCACACACTTACCTGTGTTGCCTGCTGACGCCTCCTTGGCTGTCCCCAAACGGTATAAAACCAACAGCCACGGGAAGCTGTAAGGATAGAGGACATACCTGCATCCTATTGGACTCACTTGTCTTGGTTAAATCCAGCTTATTTGAAAACCTACGGTGCTGCTGCTTCTGCTCATGGCAGTGCTGCTTCTGACAAGGCTGTTCTTTGGTGGGCCTAGGTGACATCACAATCTCCATGGTTACATACACAACAAAGGTCAGATGTTGTTTACACCAGGCCATCCCAGTGGTATTGAGTAGCATATCACAGCGCTAAGGGTCCTGGATGCAACAATCTTTCAATGGGGAATAGCCGCACTGAGTTTGTCAAGTGCACCCATGTTTGCAACTCCAACAATACACACATATGTATGTTTGTATGTATGTATGTATGTATCTATCTATCTCTCTTTCTATATGTATATATATATATATATATATATATATATATATATATATAATTTTTTTTTCTTTTAAATATATATATATATATATATATATATACATATATATAGAGAGAGAGAGATGGAAATACTTTTTTAAACATGTTTTCACCTTTTTTTTTAACCTTCTTTTTTTCTTCTCTCCATGTTTTCCTTCTTTCCTCCTTTTTTCCTATGCTGCTGCTTCTTATTTTTCTTCTTTTTCAGACCCTATCATTGCACTATTGCTTATTCAATACCACCAGCAGATGGAGACACTATATTACAACATTAGTTGTGAGCAGCAGTTTGTACAAACAAATGCCTCATAGCTGATGTCCTATCCATTATTGCAATGGATGGTTGGCTGGCAACATTTGCTTTTATTATTCCAATACCACAGTACCAATGCATGGTCAATCAACAGCAATGACACCCCCATGTCAATTAACAAGATTCAGCACCCACTACCTGAAAGACAGCTACCTATCATGTCATGTTCAACCTGCACAGGTGTGCTGGTTGCTGAGCTTATTCAATTAAAGAGGACATTCAGCAGCAGCAGTCCTGTGCCTGGTCGCTCCAACAGGGGCCAGACACAAGCAGCACCACCTATTGTCTTTTGCCTGCAGTAGGGGCCCACTGGACTAGCCAGCAAGCAGCTGCAGCAGTAAATAAACAGGTAATCTTTCTTTCCAACACTGAACCCTGGTGGTGCACTTAATATATGCTACCAGATAGGGGACATATCAGATATTAAACTGATATAAACAGACACCACATTTGATACCAGCCAAAAGGAAGAATGAGAAGTGATAACTGTGAAAGGGGAGGAACCAACGCTGTCCCCTTCACATGCACCATCACTACTTGTAGGAAGGGAGGCTGGCTGGCAGCCTCCCATACACACTCTGGCTGGGTGGCAGTCACCCACCAGTACACACAGCAGACCCTAAACCCATATCATTATTGCTAAGCAGGAAGATGGGAGTCCATTTCACTCTGATGGACCATTTTTAAATGCAATCCATAACCTGGCTTTGGCAGGAACCCTTCTTACTCCTCCTACTTGCATTTGATACTGGGTTTAGGATCTGCATAGGAAACACACACACACACACACAAGCACACAATTACCTGTGTTGCCTGCTGACGCCTCCTTGGCTGTCCCCAAACGGTATAAAACCAACAGCCACGGGAAGCTGTAAGGATAGAGGACATACCTGCATCCTATTGGACTCACTTGTCTTGGTTAAATCCAGCTTATTTGAAAACCTATGGATCTGCTGCTTCTGCTCATGGCAGTGCTGCTTCTGACAAGGCTGTTCTTTGGTGGGCCTAGGTGACATCACAATCTCCATGGTTACATACACAACAAAGGTCAGATGTTGTTTACACCTGGCCATGCCAGTGGTATTGAGTAGCATATCACAGTGCTAAGGGTCCTGGATGCAACAATCTTTCAATGGGGAATAGCCGCACTGAGTTTGTCAAGTGCACCCATGTTTGCAACTCCAACAATACACACATATGTATGTATGTATGTATGTATGTATCTATCTATCTATCTATCTATCTATCTATCTATCTCTCTTTCTATATGTATATATATATATATATATTTTTTTTTTTTTTTCTTTTAAATATATATATATATATATATATACATATATAGAGAGAGAGAGAGATGGAAATACTTTTTTAAACATGTTTTCACCTTTTTTTTTAACCTTCTTTTTTTCTTCTCTCCATGTTTTCCTTCTTTCCTCCTTTTTTCCTATGCTGCTGCTTCTTATTTTTCTTCTTTTTCAGACCCTATCATTGCACTATTGCTTATTCAATACCACCAGCAGATGGAGACACTATATTACAACATTAGTTGTGAGCAGCAGTTTGTACAAACAAATGCCTCATAGCTGATGTCCTATCCATTATTGCAATGGATGGTTGGCTGGCAACATTTGTTTTTATTATTCCAATACCACAGTACCAATGCATGGTCAATCAACAGCAATGACACCCCCATGTCAATTAACAAGATTCAGCACCCACTACCTGAAAGACAGCTACCTATCATGTCATGTTCAACCTGCACAGGTGTGCTGGTTGCTGAGCTTATTCAATTAAAGAGGACATTCAGCAGCAGCAGTCCTGTGCCTGGTCGCTCCAACAGTGGCCAGACACAAGCGGCACCACCTATTGTCTTTTGCCTGCAGTAGGGGCCCACTGGACTAGCCAGCAAGCAGCTGCAGCAGTAGTAAATAAACAGGTAATCTTTCTTTCCAACACTGAACCCTGGTGGTGCACTTAATATATGCTACCAGATAGGGGACATATCAGATATTAAACTGATATAAACAGACACCACATTTGATACCAGCCAAAAGGAAGAATGAGAAGTGATAACTGTGAAAGGGGAGGAACCAACGCTGTCCCCTTCACATGCACCATCACTACTTGTAGGAAGGGAGGCTGGCTGGCAGCCTCCCATACACACTCTGGCTGGGTGGCAGTCACCCACCAGTACACACAGCAGGCCCTAAACCCATATCATTATTGCTAAGCAGGAAGATGGGAGTCCATTTCACTCTGATGGACCATTTTTAAATGCAATCCATAACCTGGCTTTGGCAGGAACCCTTCTTACTCCTCCTACTTGCATTTGATACTGGGTTTAGGATCTGCATAGGAAACACACACACACACACACACACACACACACACACAAGCACACACTTACCTGTGTTGCCTGCTGACGCCTCCTTGGCTGTCCCCAAACGGTATAAAACCAACAGCCACGGGAAGCTGTAAGGATAGAGGACATACCTGCATCCTATTGGACTCACTTGTCTTGGTTAAATCCAGCTTATTTGAAAACTTATGGTGCTGCTGCTTCTGATCATGGCAGTGCTGCTTCTGACAAGGCTGTTCTTTGGTGGGCCTAGGTGACATCACAATCTCCATGGTTACATACACAACAAAGGTCAGATGTTGTTTACACCTGGCCATGCCAGTGGTATTGAGTAGCATATCACAGTGCTAAGGGTCCTGGATGCAACAATCTTTCAATGGGGAATAGCCGCACTGAGTTTGTCAAGTGCACCCATGTTTGCAACTCCAACAATACACACATATGTATGTATGTATGTTGTATGTATGTATGTATGTATGTGTATCTATCTATCTATCTATCTCTCTTTCTCTCTCTCTATATGTATATATATATATATATATATATATAATTTATTTTTCTTTTAAATATATATATATATATATATATATATATATATACATATATAGAGAGAGAGAGATGGAAATACTTTTTTAAACATGTTTTCACCCTTTTTTTACCTTCTTTTTTTCTTCTCTCCATGTTTTCCTTCTTTCCTCCTTTTTTCCTATGCTGCTGCTTCTTATTTTTCTTCTTTTTCAGACCCTATCATTGCACTATTGCTTATTCAATACCACCAGCAGATGGAGACACTATATTACAACATTAGTTGTGAGCAGCAATTTGTACAAACAAATGCCTCATAGCTGATGTCCTATCCATTATTGCAATGGATGGCTGGCTGGCAACATTTGTTTTAATTATTCCAATACCACAGTACCAATGCATGGTCAATTAACAAGATTCAGCACCCACTACCTGAAAGACAGCTACCTATCATGTCATGTCCAACCTGCACAGGTGTGCTGGTTGCTGAGCTTATTCAATTAAAGAGGACATTCAGCAGCAGCAGTCCTGTGCCTGGTCGCTCCAACAGGGGCCAGACACAAGCGGCACCACCTATTGTCTTTTGCCTGCAGTAGGGGCCCACTGGACTAGCCAGCAAGCAGCTGCAGCAGTAAATAAACAGGTAATCTTTCTTTCCAACACTGAACCCTGGTGGTGCACTTAATATATGCTACCAGATAGGGGACATATCAGATATTAAACTGATATAAACAGACACCACATTTGATACCAGCCAAAAGGAAGAATGAGAAGTGATAACTGTGAAAGGGGAGGAACCAACGCTGTCCCCTTCACATGCACCATCACTACTTGTAGGAAGGGAGGCTGGCTGGCAGCCTCCCATACACACTCTGGCTGGGTGGCAGTCACCCACCAGTACACACAGCAGACCCTAAACCCATATCATTATTGCTAAGCAGGAAGATGGGAGTCCATTTCACTCTGATGGACCATTTTTAAATGCAATCCATAACCTGGCTTTGGCAGGAACCCTTCTTACTCCTCCTACTTGCATTTGATACTGGGTTTAGGATCTGCATAGGAAACACACACACACACACACACAAGCACACAATTACCTGTGTTGCCTGCTGACGCCTCCTTGGCTGTCCCCAAACGGTATAAAACCAACAGCCACGGGAAGCTGTAAGGATAGAGGACATACCTGCATCCTATTGGACTCACTTGTCTTGGTTAAATCCAGCTTATTTGAAAACCTATGGATCTGCTGCTTCTGCTCATGGCAGTGCTGCTTCTGACAAGGCTGTTCTTTGGTGGGCCTAGGTGACATCACAATCTCCATGGTTACATACACAACAAAGGTCAGATGTTGTTTACACCTGGCCATGCCAGTGGTATTGAGTAGCATATCACAGTGCTAAGGGTCCTGGATGCAACAATCTTTCAATGGGGAATAGCCGCACTGAGTTTGTCAAGTGCACCCATGTTTGCAACTCCAACAATACACACATATGTATGTATGTATGTATGTATGTATGTATGTATGTATGTATCTATCTATCTATCTATCTCTCTTTCTATATGTATATATATATATATATATATTTTTTTTTTTTTTTCTTTTAAATATATATATATATATATACATATATAGAGAGAGAGAGAGATGGAAATACTTTTTTAAACATGTTTTCACCTTTTTTTTTAACCTTCTTTTTTTCTTCTCTCCATGTTTTCCTTCTTTCCTCCTTTTTTCCTATGCTGCTGCTTCTTATTTTTCTTCTTTTTCAGACCCTATCATTGCACTATTGCTTATTCAATACCACCAGCAGATGGAGACACTATATTACAACATTAGTTGTGAGCAGCAATTTGTACAAACAAATGCCTCATAGCTGATGTCCTATCCATTATTGCAATGGATGGCTGGCTGGCAACATTTGTTTTAATTATTCCAATACCACAGTACTAATGCATGGTCAATCAACAGCAATGACACCCCCATGTCAATTAACAAGATTCAGCACCCACTACCTGAAAGACAGCTACCTATCATGTCATGTTCAACCTGCACAGGTGTGCTGGTTGCTGAGCTTATTCAATTAAAGAGGACATTCAGCAGCAGCAGTCCTGTGCCTGGTCGCTCCAACAGGGGCCAGACACAAGCGGCACCACCTATTGTCTTTTGCCTGCAGTAGGGGCCCACTGGACTAGCCAGCAAGCAGCTGCAGCAGTAAATAAACAGGTAATCTTTCTTTCCAACACTGAACCCTGGTGGTGCACTTAATATATGCTACCAGATAGGGGACATATCAGATATTAAACTGATATAAACAGACACCACATTTGATACCAGCCAAAAGGAAGAATGAGAAGTGATAACTGTGAAAGGGGAGGAACCAACGCTGTCCCCTTCACATGCACCATCACTACTTGTAGGAAGGGAGGCTGGCTGGCAGCCTCCCATACACACTCTGGCTGGGTGGCAGTCACCCACCAGTACACACAGCAGACCCTAAACCCATATCATTATTGCTAAGCAGGAAGATGGGAGTCCATTTCACTCTGATGGACCATTTTTAAATGCAATCCATAACCTGGCTTTGGCAGGAACCCTTCTTACTCCTCCTACTTGCATTTGATACTGGGTTTAGGATCTGCATAGGAAACACACACACACACACACACAAGCACACAATTACCTGTGTTGCCTGCTGACGCCTCCTTGGCTGTCCCCAAACGGTATAAAACCAACAGCCACGGGAAGCTGTAAGGATAGAGGACATACCTGCATCCTATTGGACTCACTTGTCTTGGTTAAATCCAGCTTATTTGAAAACCTATGGATCTGCTGCTTCTGCTCATGGCAGTGCTGCTTCTGACAAGGCTGTTCTTTGGTGGGCCTAGGTGACATCACAATCTCCATGGTTACATACACAACAAAGGTCAGATGTTGTTTACACCTGGCCATGCCAGTGGTATTGAGTAGCATATCACAGTGCTAAGGGTCCTGGATGCAACAATCTTTCAATGGGGAATAGCCGCACTGAGTTTGTCAAGTGCACCCATGTTTGCAACTCCAACAATACACACATATGTATGTATGTATGTATGTATGTATCTATCTATCTATCTATCTATCTATCTATCTCTCTTTCTATATGTATATATATATATATATATTTTTTTTTTTTTTTCTTTTAAATATATATATATATATATATACATATATAGAGAGAGAGAGAGATGGAAATACTTTTTTAAACATGTTTTCACCTTTTTTTTTAACCTTCTTTTTTTCTTCTCTCCATGTTTTCCTTCTTTCCTCCTTTTTTCCTATGCTGCTGCTTCTTATTTTTCTTCTTTTTCAGACCCTATCATTGCACTATTGCTTATTCAATACCACCAGCAGATGGAGACACTATATTACAACATTAGTTGTGAGCAGCAGTTTGTACAAACAAATGCCTCATAGCTGATGTCCTATCCATTATTGCAATGGATGGTTGGCTGGCAACATTTGTTTTTATTATTCCAATACCACAGTACCAATGCATGGTCAATCAACAGCAATGACACCCCCATGTCAATTAACAAGATTCAGCACCCACTACCTGAAAGACAGCTACCTATCATGTCATGTTCAACCTGCACAGGTGTGCTGGTTGCTGAGCTTATTCAATTAAAGAGGACATTCAGCAGCAGCAGTCCTGTGCCTGGTCGCTCCAACAGTGGCCAGACACAAGCGGCACCACCTATTGTCTTTTGCCTGCAGTAGGGGCCCACTGGACTAGCCAGCAAGCAGCTGCAGCAGTAGTAAATAAACAGGTAATCTTTCTTTCCAACACTGAACCCTGGTGGTGCACTTAATATATGCTACCAGATAGGGGACATATCAGATATTAAACTGATATAAACAGACACCACATTTGATACCAGCCAAACGGAAGAATGAGAAGTGATAACTGTGAAAGGGGAGGAACCAACGCTGTCCCCTTCACATGCACCATCACTACTTGTAGGAAGGGAGGCTGGCTGGCAGCCTCCCATACACACTCTGGCTGGGTGGCAGTCACCCACCAGTACACACAGCAGGCCCTAAACCCATATCATTATTGCTAAGCAGGAAGATGGGAGTCCATTTCACTCTGATGGACCATTTTTAAATGCAATCCATAACCTGGCTTTGGCAGGAACCCTTCTTACTCCTCCTACTTGCATTTGATACTGGGTTTAGGATCTGCATAGGAAACACACACACACACACACACACACACACACAAGCACACACTTACCTGTGTTGCCTGCTGACGCCTCCTTGGCTGTCCCCAAACGGTATAAAACCAACAGCCACGGGAAGCTGTAAGGATAGAGGACATACCTGCATCCTATTGGACTCACTTGTCTTGGTTAAATCCAGCTTATTTGAAAACTTATGGTGCTGCTGCTTCTGATCATGGCAGTGCTGCTTCTGACAAGGCTGTTCTTTGGTGGGCCTAGGTGACATCACAATCTCCATGGTTACATACACAACAAAGGTCAGATGTTGTTTACACCTGGCCATGCCAGTGGTATTGAGTAGCATATCACAGTGCTAAGGGTCCTGGATGCAACAATCTTTCAATGGGGAATAGCCGCACTGAGTTTGTCAAGTGCACCCATGTTTGCAACTCCAACAATACACACATATGTATGTATGTATGTTGTATGTATGTATGTATGTATGTGTATCTATCTATCTATCTATCTATCTATCTCTTTCTCTCTCTCTATATGTATATATATATATATATATATATATATATATATAATTTATTTTTCTTTTAAATATATATATATATATATATATATATATATATATATATATATACATATATAGAGAGAGAGAGATGGAAATACTTTTTTAAACATGTTTTCACCCTTTTTTTACCTTCTTTTTTTCTTCTCTCCATGTTTTCCTTCTTTCCTCCTTTTTTCCTATGCTGCTGCTTCTTATTTTTCTTCTTTTTCAGACCCTATCATTGCACTATTGCTTATTCAATACCACCAGCAGATGGAGACACTATATTACAACATTAGTTGTGAGCAGCAATTTGTACAAACAAATGCCTCATAGCTGATGTCCTATCCATTATTGCAATGGATGGCTGGCTGGCAACATTTGTTTTAATTATTCCAATACCACAGTACCAATGCATGGTCAATTAACAAGATTCAGCACCCACTACCTGAAAGACAGCTACCTATCATGTCATGTCCAACCTGCACAGGTGTGCTGGTTGCTGAGCTTATTCAATTAAAGAGGACATTCAGCAGCAGCAGTCCTGTGCCTGGTCGCTCCAACAGGGGCCAGACACAAGCGGCACCACCTATTGTCTTTTGCCTGCAGTAGGGGCCCACTGGACTAGCCAGCAAGCAGCTGCAGCAGTAAATAAACAGGTAATCTTTCTTTCCAACACTGAACCCTGGTGGTGCACTTAATATATGCTACCAGATAGGGGACATATCAGATATTAAACTGATATAAACAGACACC